>NC_056533.1:5372500-5610000 GCF_910596095.1 Thunnus maccoyii | reverse complement strand
TCAGGGACTGGTTAACCCATGAGGGGAAGAGGGGGCAGGGAAAAAATTGAGCTCTTGGCCACTATTGAGCCCTGCCACCCACATTACTCTCACCCTTTTTACCCAGAGACCCAGCAACCACCCAGCATTCCTACACTGGAACACTACCATTCTAGTTTTCTTGGATGGTAATCTAGCTGTGAACATAACTATTGTTTGTATGAATTTTTCTCTTGTAATTAAAACTGTAAGGTCAGCTATTGTAATCATCTCTTCTAGAAAACATAGATAGACTAAAGGAATGTTCTCGTTCACACCAGTGAGCATCGCTCGCTCACACCATGAGAAAATGTGGTTAATTAACAGATCTGGCATGTCGCAAAAATGTTGATACTGTTGAGTGTACGAGTAAAATGTTCAGTGACAATGTATTGCATTTCTTCTGCCTAAATATCCGATCACACAATACAATTAAAGTCTGCAGTAACTTGAAGCACAAGACATGATGTGTTTGTTACCATTTAAACAATCAAGATGCTTTTGTTGCCTAAACCTAACCACACACAGGACACAGAGATATGAACCCCCCGGTCTCTGGTGTCAGCATCCTGAGTTTCATTCGCCAGCTACCTCGACCTCCTCCCTCCAATTCCAGTGTGCTACATAAATGTAATTCCTCATTTGTTTGAAAAAAACACTGCCTGTGAACATAACCCAGGCAGCGATTACATTTGTCAGTGCAGTGTAATGGGAAAACAAGTAGTGTATAAACCTAATTTCTAGGAGACCAAGTTGGTTGATCGCACGTCAAAAACTATCCAGCCTTCTTCCCAAACTGGAGGAATAAGACACGGTTGCACCGCAAAGTGAAAGGATTTGATGGGACTGTTTAACTGTTTAATATCTGTATCTTTGACTCTACCCGCTGATATTTACCTCAGTTGAGACTGCATTCACAGCAGGCCTGCCTTCTGGACATATTTACCAAACTAAAACAAGTTTAATCTACATAGTCACTGTATGTGTACAGCATGCCAAGGCGGATAACTGTCAGTTGATTTTAGTTGTTTGATTAATGTCCAATTTTGTAAGATCATTTAGTTTTAACACCTTTATTCTTTTAGTTTATATTTTTTTCCCCCTCACATATTCCTAAACAAAGTTGTATTTAATTACCACAAGCTAGTTGACACCCTTCAAAAAACACTGGAGGCTATACACATAATGGTAAGCAAAGACATACAAATCTGTCTTTGGTTAAATCTTACAGGATGTCAAAGATTTTCAGAAACAGGATGCAGAAAACTTGGTAGATAAAGCAACTGACCTGACACTGAGTAGTACTTTCATTTTGCTCAGGAAATGTCTTTATATGGAATGTAGTCACAGCCTAATTATCTTTTTGATCTTTCATAGTGAAAGAATATCCTTCCTTAAACTCCTTTGTCATATTGCTAGTATTGACTACTCATTGAATAATATTAACTGATAAAAGTTAGCTGGATTGAGTTTGTCACCATGGGTATTCATAGTAGTCTGGATCTTGGTCAACTCCACTTTATTCCTGTTTTAATGACACAGTAATTACACTGTAACAGTTTGTCTGTATGTGTAATTACGCCCCCATTGTAACGACGCAATTAGATGAATATCCACGCTTTATAACCTAAGGCGTCAAGTCGGCAAATCCAATTTCAATTTGTATGGAGCAAGCATTTTGCCTGCTTGTTTGAGCCGCGGTAAAGACCCAGGGATATGCAGGCTAATCCTCGCCATGTTAAAACGCTGTTCCTCTTAAAAAAAAAAAAAATGTAGACATGAGGGATTCTCTGGAAAGAGAGAAAGAGAAAAAAAGAACCGGGGGAGTATACAGAGTCTTTTACAGCCAGGAGCCAAGAGGTGGGAGTGGGGTTTAGGGGTAGGGGGAAGGTTGCAGAGGTACTTGTAAGGAGGACTTCTGCTGCTTTAGGCCTTGCACGCATGTAGCAAAGCCTGTTTTTTACACATTCAGCTACATTTTGCCTGTACAGTGGCAGCAGAATGGAGAGACGCCATCGTGCAAAATGAGGATTTTCAATGGTGGGTTATTTGCATGTAAGAGCTGCCAAAAGAGGGCCCTGCTTTCCATAGCGCTGCGCCTTTTCAGATTTGTGATGAGTTATATTCAATGTGGTCTACCTGTTGCTCAACCTCTCTACCACAACTACAGCACACAACAGCTCCTGTAGTGTTTCTCTAAACATAGTTTCTTTTAGACTTGAGAATTGCAGGAAACAATGATGCTGAAGTGAAGTCAGTCCAAGGATAACCAAACAAAAAAATAAAAAAATAAAAAAAGATGATGATGATGATGATGATGATGGGCATAAATGTAATTACTTCTTTGTTTTCTTTAAAGAAATAGTTGTATTGAATAAGAGACATGTTCAAGGTTAGCTGCTGAGCTATGCTGCAATAAGGAAAGGAAGGTCTTTAAAGGACATCTCTGACAGAAGCCTTTGTTTTTCTGCTCTTTTTCTTCCTCACTTCTCTCTTTTTTCACTCATTGCTTTTAAACAAGTGCCGTCTCAAAGACAAAAGCGGTGGAGTTGACCTTCTTTCACAGTTGAGATGTTATTGTTGATTACTATAATTCAAGTTTAACTCAAAATTGCTGTGGGTAGGTGGCGGGGCAGAGGCTCACACATACACAAGCGCAATCGTGCAGGTGCGCACACATACACTTTCATACAGAGAATTACAAGGCCTCCTTTTTTACTCAGTAAAAGCTGAAAGTCTGAGATATTAAGATAAAGACAATAGTACAGTGGCCACATCCTGTTCACTGCGGAAGAGAGTGATATGCACACATACTGTAAAGCATACACCCCACACACACACACACATGCACACACACATGCACACACAACAAACATGCATGCAGAGAAGCATGACACCTTTCTCCACATGAGACTCAGACACTTTTTTTCTCACACATCAAAGCTTCTAATTTGAGAGTCCCTGAGCTCCAAATGTGAATCACATTGTCTAAGTTGTGAAGAAAGACAAGTTTCGCTTCTTCTGATTAAAAAACAGGAAGTAGCAAAACAAGCATATTTAACATTTTTAATGTCAAATCTGTTTACTTCTCGCTTTTTTTTTTTTTTTCTCAGCAGAACTGCATCCCTTTCTATTCAGATCAGTGCTTGCCTAATCATTTTTATTCCTTTCTTCTCTGCAAATCTATTTTCCACCTTTGCCATGCTCTCTAGCAGTAAGCTACAGTTTGACATCCTATTCTGGCGCATATACTCACAAAGCTCTACAATAACAATGGGAGGAGAGCCTTTCAGATATGACAGTGGCAGATTTACAGAAAGCTTCAATAGTCCCACAGTATGAAGCAGCGTAGCCTCTGACTGAGCACCGGTCTAAGGGTGAGATATAACACCTGTACAAAAACCACACACACACACACGCACACTTAGAAACACTTAGTCAGACAAACACAATAGGAGGCGGTCCAGCGGTTCTCTTGTGCAAACTTGATGATACGCTATCTTAATTTGTTTCTGTACTTACATTTCTATCTTTAATCCTACCTTCCTTCCTCAAAGATGTTGCCCGATGGGGGAGATTTAACCACTGAACTACACTGAATGCATTCCTTTGTGTTTTGCTAACATGTGGTGGTAAATACTATTGGTTTTATTTGTCAAGTATTATTTTAATTTGATTTTTTTTTTTTTTTTTTTTTTTTTTTTTGGTATACTGCACACTGGATGTTAATACAGTACTTCTAAAGTTGTTGAAACGCCACAAGCTGTACTCATCAGATTCAAAGTGCTTGAGTCAAAAGAGACAGACAGAGAGAGAGATGCAGAGACAGAGGGAGAGAGAGAGAAACTTCCAGCATTAAAATTCAGAAGATAATTACATCCGCTACACCCCCACGCTGTTGAGAAAGTGTTATGTTTAATAGTCTCTATAAAGAAAATAGGTTTTTATCTCGCTCTCATTTTCATTAATTCCTAATTGGGGTGGGGGGTTGTCTGTTATTATTTCTTAGATTAAAATAAACATAGCCTGTCCCATGTTCAAACCCATCACACTACACGGGCATGATAAGGACTTCATGCCTCTGTGAATAAATAAACAATTTCGTCTCCACTGGTGGAATTAAGTTGCTTACAGCCTTAAGCTAAGCCACTCTGATTTATATTTATATTTATTTATATTTTTTCTCAAAAGACTTAAAAGCACATCCCTGCTTTTGCAAATGAAGTTCACCAGTTTTTTTTTTGACCTGCTTTATATGTATATCTTTAATTAGTGTCTTGTTTAGCTTAAACCGACTGATTATCGCATAGTCGTGACCTAATTACCGCGCACGCTTCTTAACTCCGGCATAGTGCCCTGAGGAGCAAGCGAAAGTTACCTTTAAAAACTTGTGTAATCATTAGCAACGAGCCTCCCTTAATCCCACTAAACATACACTTATCTAGCCCCGGCCGGCCTGTGTTTGCTGGGTAAGGAGAGGGGAGGGGTATAGTTGTCTCCAACGTGTTTATTAAAGACATTTATTAATCGCTGTGGTTAAAACGAGTTCGTCCCTATGCTCCCAGTCTTTACTCATGCTCCATAGGGATCTAGGCTGCTAACCTCCAAACATGGATGCAATGGTGAGACAGGTCTCTCCCTGGATTGTGTTCTCTGGAGTCCTCTGTTTGGCTTAATGTGAATGGTAGCAACAACACTGCAGTGTCAAGGGAAATTTCTTACCATGTCCAGCATAAGAACTTAAGAGGAAACGGAATGTACAATGTATAGATTTCTGTCTGTATGTGTGTAAAGTATCCTATACTGTATAAGCAAACTTCTCTGAGGGGGTGTGTGATGGATATTTGAACAAAGGCATTAAGTATTTTAGTTATGCGAGGAATGTGTGGCTTTGAGTCTTCAGTGGGTATTTGAGTTATTTTTCTTTCCCTTTTAAAGAGATAGATTTGACACATTGACATACACACATATCTATACACTTAAAGTGATTTTCAGTGGAAACTCTGTAGGGCTCTAAGACAGTAACATTGAATTAAAGAAGGAAATATAATTCCCAAGTGTATGTCATGAGATAAAATTTAGATCCCTTTATCCACGGACTGACCAAAAAATACAAGTGGCTATCACTCATTCTGTCTTTTTTTTCTTACCTGAAGATGGTGAGGAGGGATGTGGGCTGTCATCCTGGACACTTCCAGTCTGGGAGTGTCCTCCTCCAGCTCCGCTCTCCTCTGTCACATTGGATGATCCAGGGGTGGTGGAGCGGCTGATGGACTGGGATTCGGGATCACTGGCTGATCCACGGCGTTCGTCCAGACCTTGTTGCTGGATCGCTTCCTCGATGCCTCTCCTGTCTTTGCCGTGGATGCGTGAGTGGACAACCATCTGATGGTAGGTTCTGAAGACTCGGCCACAGTCAGGGCACTCTGAAGGCTTCTCCTTCAGGCTGGAGAGGCCGTAGTCAATGTTGGGGCTTCCCAAGCCAGCCAGGCCACCGGGAGTCTCTACACCACCATGGTGAGACATCAAGTCACGGTGACTGTCAAAGCCTCTTCCATCCTCCTTCATGGACATCGTGGCTCCACTTGCAGCCTTGGATCCCTGCAAGGCCTCAGAGAGCTGCTTATGCTTGGAGCTATCAGTGGAAGTAATCATGGAGTAGTCTTGTTTCTCCTTAGAGAAGGATGCCATGGCACCAGCACCACTCATCTCATCTTCCTGCCCAGGGATTATATGGTGCTGGTGTTGCTGCTGCTCCTTAGGCATGAAAGCCCTGTCCATAGCCATACCACGAGCCATTATCTGCCAGGCTTGGTAGCTATTGAGGGAATCCATCTCTGCCACTTTTGCAGCTGCCTGGAGGCGCTCCATGCAGCTCGACTTGAGTGGTGGCACAAGGTTCAGACAACCCAGGAGTGAGCGCTTCTCATTTTCGCCCAGCCCATGGCCCATACCTGCTGCCATTGGCCCCAACAACTTCCCTAACATCTCCTTTTCCTTCATGGCTATCCCTGCTTTAGCCAACATTTGGTGCTGCTCACTCAGGCCCTGTTTGTCTGGTGAAAGGAAGCCTCCCTGAAGACAGGAGATGTAGCGAGAGTAAAGGTTGGCGTGAGCTTCCTGAGCCAGGTTGCTCATGCTGTTGACAGAAGCCATTTCCTGCTCACTGGGCTGGGGTGGCTTGCTCTTAATGGCCAGCTTATTCAGATGCACCTTCATATGATTCTTGAGGAACCACGGTTCCTTGAAGCGGCGGCCACAGATTTGGCAGCAGTGTTCAAAGGAGTCCTTGTGCTTGCGCATGTGGCCCTTGAGGAACCAGGCTTGGCTGAAAACCTGGCCACACACATCACAGCGGAATTCAGTGGCTGGCTGCATACCGCCGGCACCACCAGCACCCTGGCCCTGTGTGTTCTCAGCTGTAATGTGGGCCTTCTCCACATGACTTATCAGATCCTCTTCATGGGAGGCAGCAAACTCGCACAATGTACATTTGTAGGGTTTGTGGAGTATGCGGATGTGGCGGTCCAGCTCCTCACGCTTCTTGAACTTCCCTTTGCAGAAGGTGCAGCGGAAGCCGGTGGTCGGGTTGAGGGACTGTTCATCTTGGGTGCCAGCCGGTTTGGGTGAAGAAGAAGGCTGGGAAATAGTTTCTTGAGTGGCAAGGCTTGAGGGGGGGAGGAGGGCACAGGCAGAGCCTAGTTGCTGCTGTTGGGAGTTAGTGCTGCTGTTGAGGCTCAGATGGGGTGTCTGAGCTGTCTGGAGAAGACCTCCACTCCCTCTCATCTGCTTGTCCCTCAGGATGGCCCTCTCCTCTAGCTCATGGAGCAGCCTGTTCTCCTCACGGACACGGCCGCGCCCCTTACCAAGGTTCCCGAGCTTGTGGGTGCGGAGGTGGATCTTCAAGTTGCCCTTTTGAGCTGCTCGGTGATCACAGTAGGGACACTTGAAGGGCTTCTCTCCTGTGTGTGTGCGCATGTGCAGTGACAGGATGCTGTTAAAACGGAAGCGCTTGCCGCACAATGGGCACGGATACTTCCTGTTCTTGCGGGCGTCGTCTTCAATATCATTCATCTGGGACATGATGCCCAAGTTCTGGCCATTGAGAAACTGCTGCAGGTCAACACGCCCGTTCAACCCACTTAGTGCTCCTGCGTCAATGTCTCGGTTGAGCTGATTGGCTAACAGTGCCATCTGACTGCTGATAGGTTGACTGGCCAGGGCTGCGTGGTGGGTCTTCTCATCCAAAGGCGTGGCTGCCTTCTCTTCAGGAATCTGCTGCGGGCGATGTAGGTCAGGAAAGGCGTGTCCTAGCTGGGCAGTAAGCTGGTGAAGTTTTTGACTGATAGGGTAGCGGCCATTTAACACTGCACTGCTCAGATGGGCATCAGCGTCAGGCACCGCTGACGACACACCAAGGCACAAACTAGAGTCCTCCATCCTGTAAAACCAGACAGAGAGAAATGCAAAATGAGACAAATATTCATCTCTACACATTTAAATGCAGAAGGATTTTTTGAATCACTATGAAACATTAGAAAATCATGTATGTTTTAGAAAGAAAGTGCATTTAAAAAAAGTTCTGTATGCTAAGGTTAGTGATGGTATACTCCTCATGCTTGCTTTCCAGATTATAAATAGAATACTATCCAACCACATGTTCAGAACTAATTTGTTACTTCATTTAGAGAAACAACACCTGTGCTGTGTCACCCAGTAGTGGGAAATAAAATGTATTGTCTTTGATTCACAGAGCACTGTGTGGATTGTCAGCACCAAGGGCCTGGAGAAATGCTGCGACTCCTCAGAACTTTTTCAAAATGTAACACCATTTTGGATGGAATAATTACTCTGTAAACACAGTGAGCAGTGTATAATTAAGCTACTTGTGCCCATCCTATCAGAATTCCTCCAATTACACGCCTTAATGAAACGGAGCAACGGCATTGTCAGGAAGCCACCGCAATACTACAATTATGATATTAACAATAGCACTTAAAACCAAGGGGTTACTCCAGTAAACACAACACTCTTATCTTGGTGCCACGACACTTGTCTTGGCGCAATATTCCATTAAAGAGCCGCACTACATTTGATGTGAATCACTTTGCTCTCCCTCTGCCTCCTTCCAATCCCCCAACCCTCTCTCAGTCTTGTCTTCGTCTCTCTACCTAACTCTTTTACACTTTCCAGGTTAGAGAAAACAACAGTTGGTCATGTTGAAAGAGTTCCCAATTCATCCAAAGTGCTGTTGGTTGTATTTGTTCTATTACCTACTTCATGCCAGAGAATTTTATGCAATTTATACTGCGCTATAAGTGTTTTCATTTCATATGTGTAACATCAGTGAATAAACAAAAAAAAAAAAAAGAATAACACTGGTTTTAATGCAGATCCATCTGTTCTCCAGATGGAGAGGTATAAACATCTATCTGCACACTTCCTCTGGCTGCTGGCAGGGGTCAAACCCTCAGAAACAATAACCACGGTTCTGCTTTGGTCAACAAAATATTGTATAATATCTCATTAAGCTGATTAGTATGCTGCCTGGTAACAGTGGCAGCCATCGTGCTATAACGCATGATTATAATCATCAAAAAATCCTTTCATGGAGAAGCAGTGTAAGGCACTGGCATTAGGTGAGTTCACTTTTAAGAGAAAGTGGGATCATTTTAGGGAGCTTATGGACTCAGTCTGGCGGTAATGGGGAACACCCACATTAAATATGTTCAATACACACTTTACAGGCATGAAGGGCAACTAAGGTTCCACCACACTGTCTTTCTTTTTGCTCTCTCTCCACCTACAGTATGTTCCTAAGGCATGGAGGACTCTACATTGTGCTTGGCTCATTTGTTTTCTCATTCATTTGAATTTTTCTCTCTCTTTTTCCTTCTCTCTCCCATCAGTAGGAGGTTAGTAGACATAAGGGGTGCCTGTTCTTTTAGCCACTGGCCCCTCCAACACATTGTTGATGGTGGATTCTTATCTTGTGGACATGAATTAGACACTGTGACTGGCTTCCACTTCTGTTTAAAGGAATGTGACAGTTGTGGGCTGCCCTTTGAATTCTCCTTATTTCTCCCCACAAGTATCATAAAGCAATTCAGCTGAATTCATCAAGAACATAATGGGCATGCTATGTTCTGCAGGCTTATGTGTTACAGCGAGACACGCTTCTGTCAAAGCCTACTTAAATTTATGACAGATCTTATGATCGTGTTCTCATGTGGCTTGAATAATGCTACACTCGTCGAAGAAATAAAGCATTTTAAAAGCTTACAAATAAAAATTTTTATATATGAGTGAGAAAATATATATCAATACTGTATATATGTACATTTATTGTGAGAATAATATTGGAAGAGAACAGCAAGAGAAGATAAAACTTTGTTAGACTCCCTTAAATGTCTTAGGTTTTAAATTGTATTTATGTGACACCCCAGCTTCCATCACCAGGCGTGCTTATATTGGAGAAGACCTTATTTGAATGGGCCCTTTTTTTACAGAGGCGGCTGCCTTTTGGAATAGAAATCTGTGATTTAAACTAGGCTGATGAGCTGTTGCTCATTTGGGGAGATAGCAGCTTGCCCTTTTCTTCAATTTGATTTCTGCCTTTATCTTTAACATATAACAAAGGCAGATAGACAATGGAATAATGTGAAATGAACTGACGAATCCAGTTTGTGTTTTTTATAAACGTATCCTGGCTGACGAGCGTATGCAAATGAGGCACATTAATATGCTCGCCTTGCTCCCGAGTCATTTTATATTTTTTCCCCTGATTAAAAAGGACATTTCTTATGTGACATCCCCCCTCTGCTCATATCAACACACACATGCAAGGGAACTTGAGGGTGGTGTACAAGTAGAAACACGTACACACACACACACACACACACAGGCACACACACAGGCAAAGACACGCACTCAAACACAACCCTTTCACTACAGACAACAATTCAATATGCGAATGCCCTCTAAAAGACACGAGGAGTGTGTTGCAACTCACACAGCACTATCAAATGGCTGCCCACAGAAATCACATCAACAACTCTTTCTATTTTGACACCCTCCTGACTGTTGCTGTTGCAGATCTCATGCAAAATATCCATCAAATGCACAGAAGACAAGAACTCTACACAATATTAATGTAAAACTATTAAGCTTTCTGAAGATAAAAGACTGAAGTTTGTCATTCTTACCGATTGTATTAAAGGAAGACTTGATGCCACTTTCTCCCTACTACGTCTCACTGTCTCTGCCATGGCTGTGTCGTCTTTTACACTCCGTTATGAGCAAACACATGCAACACTCTAGCTGTATACTCGTACAGTATCTATCTACCGTTATTCAAACCTGTACAGCCTTATCATTTCCTGGCATGTACAGCAATGCTGCCTCATTAAAACTATTGGCTCCTATGATACCTCTAAAACCACAAAGACTTCCTTTAGCATTTTCTCACGGAGGTTCAGTTGTTGTCTTTTTAGTTTGTGGTTTAATATTCAGCGAAGCACCACGTGCACTCATAAACACACCAAATCATCCACACATTCATACATGCACACATACACACAGACACAGAAAGTGATTTCACTCGGTTTCTCTTAATGCATTTTCCTCCCTGTTCTTTTTCTCTCCAAGCCTCAGCTTAATTATAAGTATCTGTAACACAATGGAAGTGTATTTCAGTCAGCATTTGAATGTGCTCAGTTCATTTCTGCCTTATCAATATTAGCATGCATCATAAATGCATAAGGGGTTTTATATGTGCTCCTCTCTAATTGTAACCATATAAATTATTGAAGTATATGAAAGACAGTTTCCTTATTAGGAATAGCTACCTATTATGAATTCATATTGAAATAAACAATCTGAATACAGTACTTCTGGATATACTGTCGGGCCTGTTGTCTGTTGAGTTTTGTCATAAAACTTTGCTCTGACATTTAAGACAAGAAGGGGGGAAAGTGAAGGATCGAAAAGCCATTAGTTGGACTTTACTTTGTTATTTTGTCATGTATCGACACAAAACCCATCGACTAATCACAATGCAATACCTCATTAAGTCCTAATGAACAAATTCATTGCATTAAACAAATCAATCATTATTCACAATGTGCTGAATTCCATCATATTTGCACCAAATCATTAATGAGACGGGGGGGGAGGGGTGGGGGGGGGGGTGCAGCAGCAGCAGTCTGATGTTGAAGGGACAATGTGGGTATTTACCATATGTTACATGTACTGAGAGTTGAATGCTAAATATTTAGTGATTGCACAAGCAGCAGGGACACTGCGCTCCATTCAAAAGCTGCAAGTGTGTTTTCAAAGTACAAACGGAGCCTCCTCGACATTTCAAAGATCAATTACCTCTGGGTAAAAGTTGGTTTAGTAAGAGCTGGTGCTTTGGTAGGTAGAACAGACCAGATATGAGTTTCTTTTCGGGCTTGTGTTTTGTTTCTATTGCAGGTGGTCTTTGCAAGGCATCTAATTAATCCAATAAAAAGCTGCCTTGTTTTCCTTCCTCCCTCTCTCTCCCTCTCGCTCTTTGACTTCACTGCATTATTACTTTCTGTAATGAGGCGAAAACACTCTGAACTGCACATGGAAGACAGTCACACAAGCCCTGCCAGATTCAATCCTAACTCCATCCCATGCCTAGAGCCTCTTGATCAAAACTCATAACTCTGCACTATCAAAAAAAGATATGAAGCTTCAAAAATGGATTGTTCTATTTTAAAGGGGGTGGGGGAGGAGGGGGGGGTTAGAGTTGCAGACATGGCTAAGATCAGATCTCATTCAATTTTGATTTTAAATATGGGGATGCTTTTTATCTTACAAATGCAGTATGAGCAAACATACGTATTTCTTTCAGGTGAAGATGAAGAAAGTATCCTTCATATGTACATATTTAGATTCACTTATTTTCTAGTACCTCTATCCTAAAGGGCTACTTCTTTGGGGAGGTGTTTCCAGCGGCCTAAAAGAGCCAGAGCTCTGATTGGCCTTCCCAAAATGCAAGGGGATTGGTCAGTTCCCCTCGAATCTCACACCAACTGCATTCTTATGGACCAATTCTTAGAGGACACCATCTAAACATGACCCTGGATTGACCAAAAAAAAAGGGCACAAAACTAATTTTTTATATGAACAAAGAACAACCAAGAATTTCAAACTTCTGAATAACATTGAATTAAGATAACGCCCTGCTCCGCTTTAATGCAGAGACAAATAACAGCGAGGGAGGAATGATTTGATGAGAGCACAGACTCAATAGATCAGTGACAAATATGAATGAACAGGAGCCTCTGCCTCTCCCTCTTTCTCTCGCACAATATGTCATTGAGGGCTGTTTAAGAGGTCCTGTCAACAGGTAGTTCAACTTTCAGCTCATCCCCGCTGATCAGTGGGAGCCCTCCTGACAGAAAGAAAAGAAAGACACCGGGAGGGAGCGCGGGAGAGAGAAAGAAAAATGTTGTGGGTCTTTTTATCCGTCCGTCGCTCTGACAGCCTTGCAGGGGATGCCATGGGAGGAAGATCAATGCAGGACAAGCGGATTCCCACAGTTCATTGTTCCGGGCCAGCCAAATCATCTTCCCAAGACGGCCGGGAGCTCAAAGCTTCCCTTTATGATAACCATCCCTGGTATTATTCCCACTATGATGATGATGACCTGCAGATGTCTCTGTCTGTGTGTGTGTGCGTGCGTGCGCGTGTGTGTGCGTGCGTGCGTGTACATCTGTGAGCACCTCTCCCCTCCTGAGTGCGTTACAATAGTGGTCACAGCGGCATGGGCAGACCCCTGCAGCAGCGAATAAAGCAGAGCAATGAGCGCAGGATTAATAGCGCTGAACATTTGTTAAGCAGTCTCTGTTTAGTGAAGTACAGTGACAGGAGCGAGGGCCAAAAAATAAATAAAAATTATAGTAATTGACATGATGATGATAGTGAACGTGCCTCATCGCACTCTTATACACCGCATCAATCCTGCTTGAATACAGCAGAGACTGCAGCTTATTCTGTTGTTACTGTTGGCTGCCACTGAACTGCCACTGACATTAGGATTAAACTGATATTTATCAGTCAGCTGATACTGTCCTTTTGGGAAAGTTAAATATCAACCTGTCAAAGCTGATATTGTTTGTTTTTTTTAAATTAAACTGATTCAGGAGCGCTGAGATGTATAGCTGGCAGTAAAAATGCTGGTAGTGTACATGTTTTAGAAGTTTTTCCACTTCAACTCAAACAGATTTTTCGGAAATATGAATTTATTTCCATGGAAATGCTCAGATTTCTCTTGTTTTGTTTCACATTTCATTATTTATTTCATCAGTGGAACAAACTGATGGTTAAAAGGCTTTATCTAAGATCATTTACTGCAAATTACCTATAGTTAACATTGTTGCTGATCATTTTCCAACCCATTTCCTTCTACTTCTCAGGAAGTCACTGATTCTAGATATTGAAATCAAAAGGCAAAATCTTAAAAAAAAACTTCCTTCAGTTTGATAATATATCAATCAAGATCAGGTCTGTATTTGTTCACGTTAAATTTACACCTGCCCCTCATATCTATATGACAGATATCAACACGGACATGACGCAGTTGAGAGGTTAAGCAAGTTTCAGGTCTGTGCACATCAAAGTCCTCATCGTAGTGAAATGACTGAAAACTCAAAGCTACTTGGAATTAAAAAAAAAAAAATCAAATTCACACGCAGTGAAAAATCTGAATCACTAGAGTAAGCCTGGGAAAATGAAAAGTGTAGCTAATGACCACGTACCTGGTGGTTCAACGTGGAGGATTAGTGTGTTGAGATTGACTCCAAGAATTGTTGAACATATCGTTTAAGCAATAATATTTACAACCCCAAATTTGAAGACTCTTGTGGTTTCGTTTTAGAAATGACCTTTGATTGCTCTTTATATCTGCATATCACTTCAATTTGTGGTTGTATATCTGCTGTGACCGTAAATTTGCACTTTCAAAAACCTCAGAATAACGACGCGGCCTCTCAGATCAACGTCTCCACTACAGATCAAATTGTGTCTCTGATGTTTTGTAATGTACCTGTGTGGTTTGCTTTTCTCTCTGTCTGGTGACTGAACTCTTCTTCCTGTCAAATCAGTTAGAAAACTAGGACACCATAATGCGTGTGTATTAGTGTGTGTGTGTGTGTATTAGACAACAAACATGGCAGTCCAGAGCGCTCACGCATGGTTAGCCTGCGGGAAGTAAGAGGCCAGAGAGACAATGACCACAGTGTATCTGTCACGGCTTACATCACTGGTCACCCTCAGCGCTGCATGTGAATGCTGCTAACACGCACACACGCACACATACACACACAGAAATCTGCAGGCCACATTACGGGGGCAGTGCTCCCTGTGTGTCTCTTACAGAGTGACAGCAGCGATGACATGTGAGATTCAAGATTCAGACTAAAACAAAGCCGAGTTCAATCTCTCACTCTGTTTCTCAGGTGGTGGCAGTGAGAAACAGACAAACAGAGAGAAAGTGAAAGTAGTTGAATGTCAATACGGCCTAAATAACAGAATATCAGAAATAATTGCTGTTTTCTTCCGCTCATGCTGGGCCCGTTCTGGTAGAGTTTTGCATAATGACTACAGTGGAGAGGGGGCTGGGTGGAGGTAATGGTGGTGGGTGTGTGGCGGCGGTGGAGGTGGTTGTAAAGAGAGGGGTTGTTGTGACAGGTGCTGAAATCAAACTAGGGAGGCAAGGGAGACAAAGGTTCAATTTACTAAGAGGAGACTTTAATTGTTACACAGCTAATTAAGAGAAGAAGGATCTTTTTTGCACTCTCGACTATTTACTGAGAGGAGTGTGTGCATACATTGAGAGGTAAATTGTGCCTTCAAGCCAAGTGAGCCTATAGTAAAGAGCCTCAGTGCATGTGTGTGTGCATGTGTGTGTGTGTGTGTGTGGGTGTGTGTTTAAAGAAAGGATGGGTTCCTACCTCAACATACAACTCTGCTGTTGGGAGTTTGGGACTTTCGCTTTTTTTTTTTTTTATCAACTAAAACAAAAGTCTATGGCTAATTAGCAGCACTCATTACAGGAAGCGAGTCAGGTAATTATTTTACATCACGCTGCCGATAATTGAATGATTCTTCAATGTCTGAATGTCTGTTTGAAAGTATCTCTTTTTCGTCTGCTTCTCTTCTCCCCCCCCCCCCCCCCTCCTTTACCCCCCCCCTCCCCCCTTTACACCTTCTTTCTCTTTGTCTTTGAGGGAGATAAGAGAGAGACTGGATACAGGTACCGCTGCCATATGCTCTTGAATGAAAAAGCACTTCTGTCGAAGCAAATGGGATTTTTAAATATTGAAACTGCCGCATGTCTTTTTAATATGACCGTGTTAAATCTCTCTTTATTCCATCACTTTGATAAACTCCCCCCTTTCTATCTCTCTCCTCTCCCACTTTCTGTGTCTCTTCTTTTGCGTTAATCTGAAGAGTTTGAAGGGAACTTTAGCTCTCTGAGAAGTAGTTAAACTTATTATGCAACCATGCTGTGTCTTTCTTCTTTTTTTTTTTTTTTTTTTTTTTTTTTCTTTAAGCAGCACACTTCCTGTTTAAGAAAGCAAACTAATCTTATCAAAGCCATCAGGAAGCTGAAACTTGAGTGGAAATGCTTGCGATTCTCTGCATATGTTACAATATATCTCAGTGGCATTATAACTGCTATTGTTCTCACGCGCATTTCTAGCGTGACTAGTGAAGAAGAGAAAGAAGAAAAAAAAAATCACCACACTCTCTTCTTTCACTTCAAAGTCAGATATGTACGGCGAGCTAATGTGGCACTTAATATAAAAAGGAAAGAAAGAGAGAGAGAGAGTGTGAGAGAGCATTATCTACTTTAAGGCCAGGGTGTATTTATTACAGACTAATTGTAGCAGAGGAAGTGCTTTAGAGGGGTGTGCTCTCGGGAGAGAGGGCGGAGGGCCTCGGGGACATAAGAGAGCATGTTTATCTATCAGACTTTATCAGAAAAACACCGTGGCGACTGCTCTTAAGATCAGAGATGGGGTTTGGGGGGGGGGGGGGAAGGGGAGGTTGAAAAGGTTTGCAGGAGGAAATAAAAGAAATGAAAGACGGATGAAGAGAGAAAGACTGAGAGAGGAAGAGACATGCCAGTGAGGCAGCGTTTGCGTCGATGCCAGCGCCTCAGCAAAAGGCAGCCGTGATTAAAGCAGGAAGGAGAAGTTGGGTGAAACCTCAGAGGAGCGCTTTTTTTTTTTTTTTTTTTTTCCTGCAGGCCTCTCTGTGAACCGGACTACAAAACACGCTGTTACACACACACACACGCACACACACACACACACATACACACACATATGTTCAGAGGCACGTATTACTGGTGAGACACTGAGACAGACATACACACCTGGGCACTCGCAATGACAGAAACACGATTCATACATGTGCAAAAAAATAAATAAATAAATAAATAAATGAAAGCCTGAAGGTGATGTCAAAAGCCTGCCTGTCTGTGTGTGTGTGTGTTTGAGTGCGTGTGAACATTTTGTCCCTCTAACACTCGAGAGATGAGATAAATCTGACAAAGTGGGCACAGTTTGCTGGCCTTCACTTCTAGAAAAGGGACAGATTAGAATTAAGATTGATGGATCAGATTAGAAGTAAATTATTCAATTGTAAATTAATGTTATGCATCTAGTCAATAGTCACTGAAGGGGCTCACAAGTATGGAAGCTCCAATCTGTGTGTGTGTGTATGTGCATGTGTGTGTCAGTCTTCAAAAGTATGCTCTGGCCATGTCCCAGGATTCCTTGCATCTGTCTACACCCCGAGCTTCAGTTCATTGCTGCCTGTCCCGGCCAACACTGCTTTTCTCTCATTCTTCTCTGCCCTGCCTGACCTTCAGCATCGTCACTGACTTATCTTCCACAACAAAGGCTACAGTACGCGCACTCATTAAAAAGACACAACACACACACACTTACACACACACACATATACACACATATTTGCACGTGTGTGTGTGTGTGCTCTGGCAGGGTGGCAAGTTCATTAAGGCAGTGGATGTTTATAATGAAAAATGACCTCTCTGTACTACACTGGATGAACTTCTCCCTCGAGACACGCACACACACACACACACACACACACACATATCGTCTGTAACTCGCACAACAGAGGATCTCCTGTAACTGTCCCTTTACACACACACACACACACTTAGACTCCTGTTTATGTGGATTATGTTATAATATGCAACGTTGCGGATTGAATGTATAAGAGTATGTAAAACAAACATCAAAATGCTATGCAGGGAAAATATGCTGTATGTTTTCCATCTGATTAGGTGCTAAACTACAGGAATGCATTACTAAAATTCAGAACAGTTCAGCTGTGGCCTTTGGGGAGGAGTGATTTGTATTTATAAGAGGCACAACTGCTGTCATTAGTGTCCAAGAGGCTGCTCGGACCTTGCAACTTTCATTGTTCATGACAGAAATATCTTGACATTTACAGTAGCATTATGAAAATGTCTGACACCGGCGGTCTGGCCAATACAAGCTAGCTGACTAGCCAGCTCAATTTCCCTCAAATTTCCTCTCTCTCTCTCCCTCTCTCTCTCTTTTTCCACACATACACACTCATACAGTGTCTTCTCCATGAGGTTCAGAGCAGCCCCAGGGTGTTGGATGTGGGCAGTGGTGGTAGGTGGAGCTGGGGTGTGGGTGGTTATAATCTGTGTGCCCTGTGCCGTCTCCCATCACCGCAAAAACCCCTCTTCCTTTCTGCCTCACCTCCCTAGCAATCCCCCCCCCCCCCTCCTTCACCTCCGCCACACTCCTCCCATCCCTCTCCATATTTTCTCCCCCTTCATCTGATTAAGTTAACAATGTGGTGTTATTTGCATGCTGATTTCGCAGACCCCCACCCCAACACCACCACCACCACCCGCTCCCTCTCTCTCTCTCTCTCTCTCTCTCTCTCTCTCTGTCACTCCCTCTGTGTGTGTCTCTCTCTCTCCTCAATTCTCTGACAATCAAGAGAGGCAGGATCAGAGTAATGTGATAGCACAGCAGCCAGCCAACGCAATCTGCCTCAAAGACCAGGTGTGCGCAATCCCCCTCCCTCTTAATTCCTGCCCCCATCATTTCTCTTGTTTTTATTCCTGTTATTCTTCTCTTTTCTTCCCTCCCCTAGTTCCTCTTCTTCTTCTTTGTCTCCTCTCATCTATCCCTGGTGTGTTTATAAGGTTGTATTATAATCAAATCTGGAGCGAGGGAGGCCTGTCTTTTTTTATTAATTATAGGCCGCAGCTGATGTGAATGTATTCCGAAAGCATCTTCAAAATAGGTCGGCGGTACAGTTTGCTATTCTTATCACATTTAAATGTCAACACGGTGCAAAGCCCTACAAATTAGTTCAGGCAGGCTTCAACCCCCATTTAACATTTAAAACGCCATTCTGTAGGGCTCAAAGAGCGATTTAAATCAGTTTACACACACACATATATATATTTATATATATATATATAAATATATATATGTATATACAGAGATAGCGCTTCGTCTTTCAAACTTCTCATTTCAACACAGACATTTAACTGCCAACCTTTGCCTGAGAGAATTCAGTGCACCATCGAGAGGAAAGGGGGAGGGAGAAAAAAAAGCAGGATGAGAGAACAAAAAAGAGATATAAAGCAACAGAAACAATGCATTAGCTTTCATGAATAATAAATCTGCCCGTTGTTCCGTGCAAAAAAGATCCAGGTTTTGAGCATCTCCGCATAAATCCACTGTCCGAATGAATAAATCAGAACGGGGGGACATTTTCTTGAGCTCTAGCCTATCACTGGTAAATAACAACAATGAATTTGAAACACATCTGTTCATATGCAGTGCCAGCTAGCCCCTATAGAGCAGCACGAGACAATAGAAGCCTAGCACTGTTGTTCTACATATTGGTGGCTGGGCATACCTAATAGAGTTTACCCATCTTACACACACACACATACACACACACACACAGATAGAGAGAGAGAGAGAGACAGATCTATTGATACAAACAAACATAATCAACAGATAGGAATCACGTACAATCCACCATAAAACAGTTGGCATTAGTATCCTGGACAAAAACACAACTGTATTATCCCTCTTTCAATAGGAAATCTGAGATGGCTTGCTATGAATTAAAAGCTTGATCCCTCAAACATGACAGCTGGACATAATTGAAGGAATACAATATTAGTGAAGTTAAGAACCATGGTTTCAATCCCGGGATCAAAAAATTCTCCAAACTTTTCTAAAAGAACTCACAGCACCTGTTGAGTTCTAACTATTAAATATCATTACAAGAAATCTTCACGCCAACGCCTGGTTTGATTCATCTACATTCATTACTCTGATGGCATCATATGACCACATCCTCTGTGATAAAGTACAGCGTAACTCATGAAGAACACAAGCCTACAAACTTAACACCAGGCAATACCTTAATGTCAGTTCATCAGGTTACGTTCAATAAAAGGTTTTCATTTATATTCAATTGTTTTAATGAAATATAAATGTATAAATATCCATGTAAAGCAACTTCAGTATGGTTAAAGTTAAACACTTGGTTAATGTTGGGGAAAGATTGTTTTTATGGTTCCAGAAAAAGCCAACATTGACTGTTGGACTGTGACAGAATGTGAACTCCAGTCTCTGGCATAAAACTCAGATGCAACATGCCCATTTGCCAACTAATCTCCTCACCCTCACGTTCCGCCTCAACATGAACCAAATGGGTTGTAATACAAACCAGCTAAAGAAACAAATGTTAAGGGGCATAAGGAGGGCAGGAAAAGACAAAATATTTGGTCTGATGGTCAAGTAACAATAACCAAACTGCATCTATGTTGAGCGTAAAGCTTCGTTCTTGTGGATGGAGATTGATGCTCTGTTGTCATGGAGATTGCTCTGCTGGCATCGAATGATAAAGGCATCTACGTGATAACATGGTCATACATGGGGGGGGTTAGACTGTAACCTCTCTCTCTGTTCAAAGATGGTGAACGTGGATGGCCTCCTTGACCTTTCTCACGCAATTCACTTTGAATTGTAACACCTCAAGATCTTTGCTGGTATGTTGAAGAAGACCTTGATCAAACTACTTCCATGTCATTTATTTACAGGCTGTGCTTCACTACCATCCACATGGTGTGAATCTAATTTAACCAAATACAAAAAACAAATGCATACAGGTCAAAATCTCAACTGTGGTTTGAAGAAAAACAAACTCTCAGAGTCATCACTCTCTTACAATGATAGATCCTTCAATGTGATATGATGCCATGAAAAAACAGTGCAATCAAAACCACCAAGACCAATGAACACTTGCAACCTAAGTGAGTACAAAGTTGCCCTCAAGAAAAGAGTATGAATTGCACACACACACACACACACACACACAAATCCAAGTGAGAGCCCCCGAGTCAGAAGGGTTATGACAGGGGAAAAGGGGTGATGTTCAGCCTTGAGGAGATGTTGGCCCTGTCAAGCTGTTTCACGCCATCGAGATGCAGGATCAACTATGAGCTGAGGAGAAACATTCACACACACACACACACAAACACACACAGAGCCCCGGAGCACTAGGCTTGTTATGAGACTTGCTTTGCATCGTTACACTGCTGACCCCAGACGTTCCAATGACTGTATGAATGTCTAGGAGGGACCAAGTCAACCAAACAAAGCAGACAATCACAGATTTAGATAAGATGGAAGATAACAAAACTCCCTCAAGAGACATTCTGAAATTTTAAGAAGCCTAAATGGTGATCCACAACACTAATACACTCCTCTATTGAGTTCAGTCCATTTTACTTATTTATTAGTAAGTCTATCGTTACACTATACATACAAGTTAGTATATATTACGTAGCCTAATATGAGAACAAGAGAAAGTGTAGGGGTCACAGAGAGACTTCAGTATCAGCTTACAATTGCCCTATTACATCAGCATAAGTAACTGAATCCTAAGAGCTAACTAGCTTATAAGAGACCCAATCCCTCTGACTGTCTTTCCTCTACCTCAAGGCTTGGCTATGACTCTTTCCCATCCAGCTCAGAGCAGAATGCTCTATGGGTGTGCCTAATGTGGACTCGCTGAAATGTCAAAGCGTTATATATCCTTTTACGCACAGAGCGGCCCCTAAGGGTTTAATTGACTATGCTGTAAAGTGAGTTTGAGAGCCGCGAGAGAGCACGATGAAGATGAATATGTTTCATTAGAGGGCAAACAGAGCCTGATGGCTAGAATTGGCATTGAGAAAGAGGGAAGAGTCTAATATGGATGAAAAATACATTTGTCCATCCACGATTGAAATGTGCAGGAGTAGCTGTCCATTCCATGGCTAATCACCTTCAGTGAACTTGCCGGGTTAGCAATTCATACTTAACATGTGTTCTTTCCTCTTCTTCTCTTTTTTCTTCTCCCCTGGATGGTCTTTCTCTGAACCAAACAAGGAAGGAACAAGCTTCCAACGACTGCCTGGCGACTTCAAATACTTGTCAAACAAAGAACAGAGCAGAAGACAGAGAGAAGAGAAGGAGCCCCGCTACTATCCTGCGGCCTTCGTTTACCAATTATACTGAGTACCTGCTGACAGGTGGGTTGTCACAGTGTCTGCTTAGCCACCCAACTACCCTCATCTTCCCCCCTTCAAAATCCCATCACTTTCCATGCTGCTATGTTACAGTTTACCACGTGCTGTGGAAAAGGAAGCTCCTCGCACCTCTAGGCAAAAGGAGGAGACAAAAGAAAAGGAGGATAAAGAGGATAAGGTGGAGGAGGAAGAAGATAGTGGAGAGTTTGGCTTCAAGACTCAGGCTTTGATTTGAGAAACAGATAAGAGCGACAAGAAAGATGATGAAAAGGTTGTAAGAGTTCTGGCAAAGACTTGAGGTATCTACTGCTGTCTTGAAAGAATAGTTCAGTAAGACTTCTTGAGGGCCAGTGGTGACACTGTTTCATAGATCCTGCCCATACTTTAACCTTGGCAGGGTGGAAAGCCTCTGCAAAAGCATTTAGATCATGATGGGGCACTGAAGCTTCTGTTTTTGTGATGATACATGGAGCACAGCAGGGCTCTGTGCCATCTAAGTAGCACATTCAGTGGGCATTCAAAGATTTGTTCATGCCTGTAACATTTGGTATTCTGGCAGCTCGCTTAACTGCATAAAGGTTTAAAAGAGGGGCATAAAAGAAAGTAGCTCGATAACAATCAGGCAACAAAGTGCAATTTGGGGGATCTGGTAAAGAACAGATCCTACTTTAAAACTGATTAGTGCTTTTTGTAGATACGTTGGCAAATTTTGACTTTGATAAGAAAAACCCTCAAGCAACTCTCTTAATTCGGGCAACATTTGGTTCAGAGCAACATGCTGGCCCAACGTAGTTTTAGGTGCTGTATTTTCATTTGTTGCAATTCTGCACCTCTTAGAAATCAGAGTCCCAGAGGGAGAAGTTTTAGTAGAATATCCACCCTGGACTAGTTTCTGTCTAAAAAATCAGTCTCAGTACTGTGAATGACTTTAATGAAAAGAAAACAGGTAATTTAATTGGTCCTTCTAGACCTAACCGCTTTCAAACTGTAGTTTTACAACATCTGGCCACAAAATTGTCAGTTCCAAAGTTCTGTGAGCCCAAAATGTGAAATACTAATGTACAACAAGACCAGGTCTAAACCTAGTATATGCCTGGACCATGTATGAAACACTATGGGGCTTTACAAACTTTTTTTTCTTTTACATTTCATCTTTCACGTTTTTACACACTTTGTCTCTCTCTCTCTCTCTCTCTTAGCTTCTCCTCCTGAAACGCTGTAAAGAGGTTTGAAGACAGGGGCTCTCCCCCACGCACACCCTGTACCCCCCCCTACCCATCTCTTCTCTGTCTTGCCGTCTCAGAAACTCAGCCAGCCAACGAACACAACTGAGACAAAACATAACCATAATGGCTCATTAAAGGGAATGGAGACGACTTAGGCAAACAAAGCAGCCTTCACTGGGCTGTCACCGAAACTCCTGTGATGGTACGTCCAAACTCACGCTGGCGACAAGGAGGCAAAAATGACTTCCTCCCACCGAAATGTGCGGCGGTTTGGAGTGTTTTGACTGGGCTCGACGTGTCTCTATTTGTTCAGTGACAAATCTAATGTGTGCACAGCAGAGTGACAGACTTACCACTGTGCTCTAGAGAGAGAGAGAGAGAGGAAAAGTGTGCGTTCACCCTCTTTTTCTCTGCTTTCTTGGAGGCGAGGTGTGACTCGAGCAAAAAATGTCTCACTTCTACAAGGAGTTCTATAGACTTGGATTTGTGTTAGAATGAGGGTAGGTTAAGGCTAATTGTTTAGCTTAAAGTTTGTCAAGGAAATGGTTTGACAATATGGTTAAAGTCACACTCAAATTAGGGTTAGGGTTAGGGTTAGGGTTAAGGGTAGGGTAGGACTCAATCGAAGTAATTTGTAATTTGTGCCACAGTACATTATGTTAAGTCACCACAACAGCTTCAATACTCCTTGGTGTAGATGCTCCAAGGCCTTTATTTAAGCATCTTTGAATACCTCGAAAAACACTTTATAAATAAAAGTATTTAGTGTTTTGATGATGGCTGATGGAGAGCCCTGTTCCTTGGTGTTCAAATCTCTCAGGTGGGTTGAGATCTTGTGACTGTGAAGGCCACAGCGTACGATTCTAAACCTCTACACCAATTCTTCTCTTTAATTTCCACAACCATCAGTAAACCGATAACAAAATTGTTAAAATTTGGGGGTTTTTAGTCTTTTTAGTATGTCTTTGGGAGGAAATGAGGATGAGAGTTCAAGCCCTCCTTTGCGTCACATCCATGAGCCTCTTTGAAAATAAGAGGCTGCTACTCATACAGCGACTAAGAGTTTCTTTACTGCAGCCAATAAAAGTGTTACAGAGCGCAGACAGAACATTTTCAGAGATAATGGAGGCAGCTGGTGAACACAGGCCTTTATATTCACCCTTTTAACGGCAGAAATATATCGAGAAAGATAAAATAAAGCGATTCTCATACCAAACGTATGACACCGGACAAATGCAAAATGAGTGGCAACTAATCCATCATCAGTAGCATGGTGATTTCTATAAACTTTACGCTGTTGTCTTACACTCTACTGAAGTTCTTAAATTTATTTTTGAACAAGTTTTTTTTTTCTTCTAACTGAAGCTAGTGTGTGCAGCTAATCCCATAGGCCGCCACTGACCCAGCACCTACTGCAGTGAAAGTACAGTCGTATCTGCTTAGCAATCCCTCAGTAATTAAGGAAGGCCCGCACCATGCCTAAACCTCTCCCTGACACAGTGTTGTGTCTGCACTGCATGGAGACAAGGAGTAATAAGAGGCTTAAGGCTCATGTACCTGCCGCTCAGTGTGTGTCTGTGTGTGTGTGTGTGTTTCTAGAACAGAGGGACAGAAGATTAAAAAAGTGATCAGAAAAGTAGAATTAACCACCTTTACTGCTTTCTTAATTACTGTGAAGTCCACTTCTGTGTGAGCGCACTATAAATACCCTCCAACTCCCAAGACACCCTGAAAATCCAACTTGTAAATGAACGCATGCACACACACACATATACACACACACACACACACACACACATCCTTTTCAGAGAATGACCAAAATCTGAACCCGCCACTTCTCAGAAACTGGGCCAAACCATATGTCCTTCTGCATATTTTGGGATCAGACTAATTCATTTTGATGATAGCATAAAAAATGATATCTTCCAACAAAAAAAAAAGAGAGAAATTTGAAGACAGCAAGAACAGAAAGAGCTGGTAAGAGACTGAGAGAAAAAAAAAAAAAAAAAAGGAAAGCGAGCACATGCAGGAGGGCTATGGGGAATACATGTGATGAATCCAGGTCTGAGGGGGGAGTTCCAGGAGAGTAAAATAAGGTTGAACCTCAATAGGATCAGCATCCAGGGCAACAATACAATAAAAGTAGAAATTTTTGACAGTGATAAAATGATCTGTAATTAGGACAAACAGCACTAAAAGCAAGTTCAAAAATAATTGTTTTCTCGATGTGGGTTCGGTTTCTGGTTTGTGTGGATTCCCAGGATGGCAGGAGTTAAAAGAGAAAACAAAAAAGCCAAAGAAAAGGAGATGGAAAGACATAGAGGCAGTGTGTTCTTTAAGAGCGAGAACTGAGAAATTTTAATGTTGAGATAATGAATCTAAGAAATAGAGAGAAAAAGCAAGAACGTGACCTCTGCGAGGGTCAACGGTTAAGAGAAAGTAGACAAAGATGTTGCTGTTTAGAACAGCAGGGGGGGAGATGGAAAAAGAAAGAAGAAGAAAAGGAGAGAGGGTGAGTGAGTGAGTGACAAAGCAAATTCGAGGCACGAATTGAGCCACAATCCATCACAAGGCGAGGCATAAAAAATCTTTAAAAAAAAAAAAAACAATTTAAAAAACTCTCAACTAGTGTCCCTTAACATATTTATCCCCTCATACAGCTCACCAAAAAGACCTCTATTGTCGTAGCCTTTCATAACGCTCAGGCCTTTAATGGATTCAAGAACTGGCAAACTGGGCTGAAGAAAATCAGTTTGGCTGAGAAAGACAATAAGCAAGGGTGTATGTGAAAAAAAAAGCATAAAACAAAGCAAAGAAAGTGGCTGAGTTTAAACAAAGATACGGCTGAAATTAAAAAGAGGTGCGATAATTTGAGGAGCTCAGTTTTATAAAGGTTGGGCTGCAGGAAATGTAGCCGTGTTGACGCTGTCTGTTTCCCTCCAAAAGTTAAACAGGAATAGCTTATTTATATACTGAATACTGTTCCTATCTGTCCTCTGTGGAAAGACAGTTCCCTCAAAAGTCAGCGTGATCTGTATCATCATAGCAGAATAAATAAATGAATTCAGTTTTTCATAAATACCTAGGTATGATTGTCTAGTCGTTGTTACAGCTAAGGCTAAATGTGAAGTTGTGAACCAAAGCTTGCACTTTCTGACCAAAGTACAGTTTTAATCTGATTTTGTACTGACTTGAGGATTCATAAACTAATCAGTTGAACTCGTGATGTAACATTAAGCTTAAATTAGTAAAAGTGCAGCAGAAAAATGTGGTGAAAAGTACATGTACTCAGGAAGAATAACTTTGCAGATTAAGATTTTAAATGCAGAACATATAATCAGCTAATAATTTATTATTGTTGCATCGTTATCCATTATTATATTCATACTCTCCAGTATGAAGTAGTTAAAATGATCTGGACATGTTGCTTATATATTAAAGCAACAGTGATAATAATCAAATAATATATCAAAAATATGTACTGATCTGCCTGATGAGCAATTTTACTTTTTTGATACTTGAAGAACTGCATGTTGCTGATAATACCTCTGTTCTTATACTTTCAATGCAGGACCCAACATAAGCAAAAGTAGTGGTTTTAAATACTTTAAATTCAAATAGATTATTTTGACATGTGCTGCATTGTTCTTTCCTCCGAATGAATAAACACTGAACCGTTGCTTCAACGCTACTAAAAAATTAAAAAACACTGGGTGGATTTGAAGTGGAGATTCTTATTGTGTCTAATTCAGTCTTCTCTAATCTGAAGTCAGTGCCAGTATGTCAGAAAACATAATATAATTGTCTTTCAGTTGACAAGAACTAAAAATACACAGACAATAGTGCCGAGATGAGCAGAGGCAAAAAAAAAAAAAAAAAGGAGAGAAATGTTTTGTCCTTCAGCAGTGTTTTCACTCCACTTTCCCACCCCATGCCAGTGACTGCAGAATAAACGGATATGTGAATTAAACCCCATTGTTTTAAAAAGATCTGCTACTAAATTTAACCACTGCTCTTGTTCTGCTTCAGTGTGAAAGAATTTGCCAGTTATGTTTGTGTGTTTTAGTTTTCTTTATCCCTCACCGTCATCTCGGGCTACATACATCTCATATTGTTTGAACAAGTGTGAGTGCTGTGTGTGCATGTGTCAAGGCGAAAGAAAGAAAAAAAAAAAACACACACACACACACACACACACATATAGTTCAGCCATGCGATTTTTGCAATTAGAAAAGACACAAAAATAATTATTCTGCAGCGCAGTCAGTCGACATATCCTGAGTCGATGATGCACGGATCACGTGTTTAATAAAAAAGGTTAATCAGTTGTTAATCAGAGGATTAATAACTTGTTATTTTCTTTACAAAACCATTAATATTATGCCATAAATATTTAATGTTGATAGGTCTTTTTTTTTTTCTTCTTTTTTGGTGGGGAAGAAGGCGTGGGGTTGGGCGGGATATGTGCTTGGTGATGCAGGGCAGAGTGAGCAATATCCAGGCATTAATGTGCATTAATCATGCTTTGGTGAAGACAAATAAATTCATTCATGTTTATTAATACAACCTTGGAGAAAACAATACTCTTTACATTATTCACCAAGTTATTAATAAAGGATTTATGAACAGGAGGACCACAGGACAGAGACTGGGGATCAGGGAGAAAAGAAAGACAGACAACAAAAGGGCAGAAATAAGGAAAAAGAGAGCAGGAGAGGGAGGTCAGAGTCACAAAGCCAGGAGCAAAAGTTCATTAATGTTTGGGATGGATGGGGCACAACCGTTTAGAGAGGGGATGAAGTGTGTGTATTGCATGTGTGCGTGTCTGTGAAGCAGAGTGAAAGCAGTCCACCACTGGAAAGCTGGGGGTTAAACAGAGATTTTCTGCCCTTACTCTTTTTCTCCTTAACAAATTACCCTGCCCGTTTGCTAATCAAAGCAAAACAAATATTGCTTTTCATTCGCTCCATTTGTTTGAATGAACATACAGACATTCCCAAAATACTCATTCCCAGCTCAAATGTAATTAAATTGTGCCTTTAGTGAAAACATGCAGTGGTACTCCAATTAGTTGTGTTTTTGTCGTCGGGTAAAGATGGAGAATGGCAGTGGGTGCGCCCCAGGCACCTCGGTGTCCCGAAATGGAAGTATGTCTTGGCGGAGGATGCGGGTGAGGTGGGGTGGGGTGGAGGGAGGAGTGAAGGGGGGGGGGGGGGCGGTTGGTGTTTGTTAGACAATGTTTGGGTGCACAAGGCTGATTGCAATGACAGAAAAAAGTGTTTGCAGAGTTGGTGGATGTTTTGGTGATATGATCTTTTTTTGTTGATGTTACTCTGTGAGTACGGTATTACTGTCTTGACCAACAGTGATATGTATGTGTTTGAGATCAGGAAGTGTTCTTGTAAACCCGGAAAAACTGTCCTCACTAGAAAAACAACAGGATGAGTCATTTGTTCAAGTGCCTAAATATGACCTATATAGGGCACTTTTAACCATGAGTATTTTTTTTGGCAGGAAATGAGAGGAGAAAGGTCAGCTGATGGCAGGTCAAGAAACCCTCATGAGAATCATATTTGTGCTGTTGATTTATAACAAGTTCGGAGGGAAGTGACAAGACAATGTCATCCTGCACAACTCTGTCGTCATACAAGTACATTGAAATTGGACAATTATATATAACCCAGAATTACATTCAATAACAAAGTTTTTTACACCTAATACTTAAGTTTTATAGTCCTGCTTTCAACAATATCTGCAGATTGCATCTATGGTATGATTAAGGTCAGGAAAAGATTGTGATTATGGCAAATAAACTATGGTTGGGGTTGGGCAAAGACTGTGGTTATAGTTACTGTAATAAAAGGGCAAACATGAACTACAGGTCTTTGATGTGACGCCAGCTCTGGTCTCCCACATTGAAAGTCTAATGTGAAACATGCCTATCCACCACCTCAACATCCACTACATAGTTTTACTATGGACTATCAAAGAAAGGCAAAATGCCAAAAAGAGATTTTTAAAAACAAAAAAAAATGCATAAATAAGAGCTACAAATGAGTGTGGGCATTTTCTGGAAATTTTCTTTGATGTTCGATTTGTGCAGGATTTCAGTGATGGTCACCTGTTTTAATGTTGTGTTAATAGTGAGTGGTAGTGAAGATGGCTTTGTCTATCCATCCTCTCATCTCTAAGTTTCTCCCCTCCTCCATCTTAAATGCCTTCTTTCCTTGTTTTTTTTCTTCTTTTCCTTAAGCTCCAAATTGTGTTTTTATTGAAGGCTTATATGGATCGCTCCGCAAAATGTCATCCGTCAAGCTGTCAATGAATCCATCCTTTCATTTAATGATCAGCCTACCTGATATGCATTTTACATGGCTCCATATACCTTTAATGGGAATCAATGGAAAGCAAATAACGCTGGAAGCCAGTAAGCTGCATGTCTGACAGACGGTTGTGGACGCCGGTTATTTGTCAATACGCACAGCTCTGTTCTTAGCCGTGTGGCTTTGTACTGTATACGCCTGGATGAATGTGGCTGCAGAGGTGGCTCACTGTGGGTTAGAGACTGGCTTACATATGAGTCTGTACAATCCCGCTGCAACATTCTCCCACTTGCCTTGTCTCCATAAACTAAGAGAGAGGAAGAGATTGAGTGAAAGAGACAGAAAGAAAGGAGAGGGTGGAAATGATGAGGGCAGAAAGAGAGAAAGAAAGAAAGACAATTAATGAAAGAGGAGGAAGAAGAGATGGGGGAGCAGGAGGCTTTAAAAAAAAAGGATGGAGTAAAAAGGGCCAAGAAGGGAGAGAGAAGGGAGGGATAGACGACCATTCGCTGTGGTTTCAGTTAAATACTGATTTCATCATACGGTTGGTGGGGGAGGGAGGGGGGGGGGGGGGCATGGGGGGCTGGCGATGGTGGCTGTGGCTGTGGCAGCTCTAAAACACATAACTTTTTACGAAGTGAAAATCAAATATTAAAAATGACAGGCCTTATAAGTGTGCTGAGTGAGCTCGGGTCACGGAGGAAGGGAGGCGCGGGCGGCTTGTCAGCTACTATCTGTCAGGGCGAATTAGAAACAATCAGGGCCGAGTGAAAGGGAAGGTGATTGTTATTAAGCGGCGGGGCCCTGCGAGCGGGCGCCCCAGATGTGGCCGTGCATATAAAAGAACAGGAAGCCGACAGTTTAATTCAGGAAGCTTGCCGGGGCGAGCGAGCAATGCCACAAAGGAGGAGAGGGAGGCGGTGGGTGTTGGGAGAAGGGGGGGGGGGGGGAGGGGATATGAGGGGGTTGGGGCTTCTTGTCGCTAATATGCTGGAAGTTACTTTGATAACACATTAAGCCTTTTGTGGAATTGTGGAATGACGCACCTCCTTTTTTTTTTTTTTTTTTTTTTTTTTTTACTTTTTCCTCTGCTCATCCATCTCTGTCTATCCCACACAGGGAAGTGGCGGGTCAGCCCATAGCGAGGGCAATAGGAAGAATCAGAATCAGGGGTGGAATCTAGATAAGTCAACCTAAACACACACACGTACAAGAGCGAGGTGTGGAGAGACAGCCAAGTCCATATATCATTTACAACATGATATCCTGGGACGGAGAGAGAAACCCCTGAGCGGATGTATGTGTGTGACCGTGTGTGAGCTCCTGTCTGAGCACCCAACCCCCCTGAACATTGTTTAAATGTTTTTTTTTTCATTTTTTTTAATAATCATCTGACAGTCCCTCCCTGTCCCTCCCTGAGCTGCTATCAATGTTTGGTCCATGTGCTTTTTCTCTTGTGCATGTGGACAAACACACTGATGGACATGGACTCAGTTTTGACTCCTTTGGTAGTCCTCCTACGTGTCAAGCTGCACTCCCCCCCCTCCACGCCACCAAAACTCCTGAGACAGACATCAACGCCCACAGATCCCTGACAGGGAGATCTGGGGAACGAGTAGGGTGCAGAGGGGGATGCTGGGTAAGGTGGGGGATGTGAAGGAGGGGGGGGGGGGGGACTGGTTGATGTGTACAATATGTTAGTCAGGGGAGGGTGGGGGTATGTGAATGATAGGGAGCGACAGTAATCTGCCAAGAGGCTGCGGAGTGAAAGGCACATTGGCCATTGTGACGCGCTGAAAACCGCAGGAAAAAAAAAAACCTAACTTGATGTCTCAATTTAACTTTTAATTGTTGAATGGATATCAAACAAAGTCTGATCACTTAATTAGGGATAATAAAAACACAAGTACAACCAAAGATGGATTTACTAGAAGCTTTATTCAATTGTATGTGGAGCCAATCACTGCCTGCCTCCGAGACAGAAAGTCAAGTGGATCCATTGCCTCTCAAATAGTTTCACTTAACACCAGTTACGTGAAATCAATGGGTAGAACAGTAGGAAGAAAGAGCAGAAATGAAGGAGGTTGTTAAGATAGTTTCTTTCATATAGTGCCTCTGTCTCTGGAGCAAGAAGGCTTTGATTTCTATTTACTTTGTAGTGAGAGATATCGCAAGAAATTATCCCTCCCCTTAAGAATCACTGATCATCCAATAGGGTGGAATAAAGCAGCCTTGTCACATGCTCTCTCTCTCTCTCTCTCTCTCTCTGTCTGTTTCTTCCTCTCTCTCTTGTCGTCTCTATCGAGGTGATCAGTCGAACGCTCCTTGCCTAACACGAGCCGTCTCTGGTTTCCACCTCCCAGGTTTTTCTCTTCGTTGCCGCTGCTGATGTAGCGGAGGTTATAGTGTTAAACACGGAGCTGCTAAACGTTCCCCAAGGTAATAACAGTCAGCGTATGTACAGTACAGTGCTGTACAGCGACGGGAAGTTGCTGCCGAGTGTGGAAGCAATGGAGATGGAGAGAAAGAGGCGGGAGGGAGGGCGAGAGTGGAAGTAAAGGGAATAAAATAATTATAATAGTGAAATAATAAGCAGACAAAGAGGTGAAAACAGTGAGAAAAGAAGGGTGGAAGACGAGTAATTGCTAAACCAGGGGTATAAATAAGACAATGAGAAGTGATACTGATGCGCTGTTGTGATAGTCCTACCTGCTGGTTGCTGAGTGAACACAGGTGTATGCACTGTGGTTGTGATAACATGGGTGTAAATCCAGCTTTTCCACTACTATTTCATTTCTACGAGACTTTTTGGATAAGTTGTTACCTGGAAAGTATCTGCGATGCTACAAATATCAATGTTACTTATATTTGAATGTGAAAATGTATTCTTGGCTTTCGGGTTAGTGCTTTCACAAAACAATCTTTACTCGAGTTCTTCATACTGGCTTTTCTGGGAGCTTTCAGCTGCATCTCATGGTCTTCATCAGAAGGGAGAGAGTGTGTCGCCCCCCCCTACCCCCAACTTACTGACCTAAATTTGGTTAAAATTCAAAAGTTAAAAGGTAAAATAATCTGTGCCATTTGAAGGCTATATGAAGACTGTAAAAGAGATGTCATATCAAGGAAGAGGCCAAAAGTGGAAAAAAAGAAGATATGAATGCTGTAACAGGTGGAGTTTGCACCCCTCCAATCGCATCCAATCCAATCCACCCCCCCCAACCCCCCCCTTTTTCTCCAGGAGGCCAAGTTCAGGCCATGTCTAAGATTTCACAACGATTAGCGAGGGAGGGATGAGGAGGGATATAGAGATGTACTAGAGTAGCATAAGCCATTAATCACCAAGGAGGGAGGGAGAGGGAGAGAGGGAGGGATGGAGCAATAAAGAGAGAGAGAGAGAGAGAGAGAGAGAGAGAGAGAGAGAGAGGACTGTCCTAGCAAGGCTCTGCATGAGACTTGTACTTTTCCTGCATGGACCTCCAGGGGTCTTGTGTTAAACTGCAGTACAGTAGCTCAGTAGCAGTAAAGCAGCTTCCTAATCTCAGGCCTTTGGAAAGAGAGTCTGAGATTCCAGAACAAAACATATACAACAGATACATGTACGGCTTCATCTTATTGCCAACGTCTAAGATATCTCTGTTTGTGCAGTGTATTCTGCAGCTGAATTGCATTTAATCATGTTTAAAATTGAACAGAATGTATGGTTTACATTGCTGAGTATTTCAGTCTGTAATCAAAGCTGGTATTTAAGTTTCTAATCTGGTTAAATGAGAATACTGGAAAATGCTACTCTACATTTACAGTATTTCTTTTGTGCTCCTCATCAGCATGTGACTCCATTTTTACGTATATTGTGCTTCTGAAGTTGAAAAGCTAAGCCTAACTGTTCCGAATCTTTAACTCCAAATGTGGTCTTATTTGTTAGCGTATTGAGTATCATTGTCAACCCAATGTCCTGATGTTAAAATGTACAGTTTGACGGGAGTTTGGCTCTAACACGTCATTCCTAAAGATTTGACAGGCCATCTTATAAACTAGTAATGTTATGTTGTCTATGTTTTTTTTTTTTAATGTTCAACCCAAAAGGAAATGTAGACAGTGTTTATCATTGCCTAGTCTAGTCTTTGCTGATCTAGTGTCTCTATATGCAGGGTTTCCTGTTGACATGACCAAAATAATGGGCTGTCACAGGAAATATTCATATGACCATATCTGATCTGACACCTCTATGGTTACGGTTTGTTTTTTTTTAAGCATGAAAACTACTTGGTTAAGTTTACAAAAAGACTGTGTTCATGGTTTAAAGAAACCAACTTTGACTAGAATGTAAATATAGCTTTGATGAGAAAATCTTATCACTAGTTTCATTTACTCACATTTAGTAGTATGGAATTTCACCTGATAACAGGTGGTTATATGTAGGATGGACTTGGATTAAAATGTACGACAGCCTGTTATCAAGTGGCTAAATGACCTTACTTTGCCACATGACAACACAACAGACAAAACATGTCCACATCAATTCAGCAAATCCATCCACTGAGGAAGGCCATGATATAAGGCTGAAAGCATCAGAAACACAATGTAAATGGACTTTGCGCTGATAATTTCTTGTCCAACTGCTGTTTCCGAGTTCAAGAATGAGATAAATATTCAAATTTTATCAATAAGGAAAAGATTCTGATGAAAAAAATAAAACATAAGCAGAAAAGAGAATATTAATCAGTTTTGAATCTTGTTTTAGGTGAATATCAGAAGTCATAAAAGTCAGTGCAGAGAGCAGAAAAAGAGGAGTACACATGTTTCCAGCACTTGTACAAGGTATTGTATCAACATCTGTTCAACATTTAGATGTTTGCCTGGCTATAGCACCGCTTGCACATACGCTAAACTTTAAGCCAGACCTATGAGACCCATGAGTAGTAGTAAGTGAAGGAGTTTTGCTGGAAAACAGTTTCCATTCGTGTGCAATGTGATCATTACTACCAGCCTTGTCATATTGTACTGTGAAGCAGACATATAAGGTGTAGTCAAACTCCCCCATGCTTATTGCTGTGTTGGGAGGCAAGGTGAACCAGGGTGACCATAAAACCAGAATGGCCTTCACTTAGTGTTCCCTGCATCCACCTTTCTCCCCCCCTCACCCCCCTCCCACCCCCCCACGCCCACACACACACACACACACACACACACACACACCCATTCCTCTCCTCTTATTTTTTTTTTTTTTTTTTTTTTTCTGTACTATGAATAAATTTAGTCTGTCCCGGACATGAAAATGTCAAATACCTAAAATACACCTAGGCTAAATAGCATATTAATTTTTAATGCCTGCTCATCCTATGCTGCTATTCTCATATCAGGCCTGTCTGCCAACAGCTGTTGCTGGCTCTCCGGCTGGGAATTTATCATCCATCTAGCTAAAGGAGGGGAGAGAGGGAGAGAATAAAAAAAGAGATGGGAGACATTGTTCAGAAGACAAGGAAAAGGGGAGGGACAGATCTGTGTTTTCATGGATCCCTACCTCGCATTTATATCACCCACACCTCGCAACTTTTTTTTTTTTTTTTTTCTTTTTACTTTGATATACGAGTGGGGATTCAATTACACTAATGCCAAACATAAATTGTTCAAGATTCCTTCCTTTTTTCCCCCCTTTGTGGTGCGTTACGGTGCGAGCTCCTCATACATAAAAGAGAAATAAGGAGTATAGTGGTGACATTGACGCTGGAGGTAGTGACATTGGAGAGAGCGGCAGAGGGAGGCGAGATGCACTGAAGCAATGTGCCAGTGTGGGTGCTGAATGCCACCCATGTGTGTTTTTAGGTGGCATGTGGCGGATGATTATCATAGATTATCACAATCCAGATTGTTACAAGTTCTGTCTGCGCACATAGCAGCAGTGCAATGTAGCTGTGTGACTGTCTGTCTGTGTCTGTGTGTGTGTGTGTGTGTGTGTGTGGTTTAAGACAGAGTGCCTTTGGGGATAAGACTAAATGGTGAGTGAATGAAGAACAGTTGGAGTGTGTGAGTCTATGTGTGCATGTTGTTCTTTTATCTTTACAGTGCGAGTAGAAAGTATCATACAGGCTTTAGAGAAATGTAGAAAATCCTCAAGTTGGGGACATTTTGCTACAGGGCTAAAGGGAAAGGTACGAACTGTGTGTGAGCTTACCTTAACACACCAACAGCATACTGGAGTGCAGCCTGTCTGTTAGGATCAAGTGGCCTCTCGCTGTCACTCCTGACTGACTACTGCTTACTGGAATGGCCACCTAGAGGGAGAAACAGAGGAGGGGAAAGATTAGAAGAGGAGGTGATAATGAAATACCTGACCCGAAGAGGCAAAGAGGAAGATGGACAGAGGGGGTTGCAGCATGAAGAAGAAGAAGAAGAGGGTGATAGGTGGAGGAGCAGAAGAAGACAAGGTGGGGGAGGGGGGTTCGATATCAAGATGGAAATGTAACAAATTCAGCGAACGACGCTGCAGAGGTCAAGGGAACGCAGCCGAAAAAGGTTAAAGATGAAATCAAAGCCGGCGCGCTGCAGTGCCCGGAGGCACAGCTGAAAATCTATCCCTCCAAGGCAAGGCCACCGCTGACGCGAGGCAGACAAGAAGCTAAATACTGCACGCCACTCGGGGATCTTTCATTTTCAACCGATCAATAAGGGCTTATATTTATCAGGGCCTCCGAGCAGCTGCCACGTCTGACAACCTCCACTTCATTTTCGCACTCCTCCTCTGCTCTTTTCTCCTCCTCTTCTTCTTCTTCTCCCGTTCCTCCTCCTCCTCCTCCTCCTCCTCTTCACCCTCGCACGCTAAATTGAGACCCATCGACCATGAAAAGGGGCAGAGACCCTGGATTGCCATTAACCCCCCTTGTGTCACTAGACTGTCTAAAACACACACACACACACACACACACACACACACACAAATGCCCCGGAGATACAATTCTGCTAAAGGTCTGTCTCCCCCTTCTTTAAAGAAACATGCCTTATCATTATGGCCTTGGCACAGACACCAGCACCTCTTCATGTCTTTTGTTCCTCAAGCTGCCCATGCCACCCAAGACACACACACACACACACACTCCCCCTTCTCACACACACATACAATCATGGAGCTACACACTCTCTGCCACAACCTGATTTCACTTTTCATCTATTGCATTTTGTAAAAACATCTTCTTTTTGACAAATTTATTTCAAATAACAAAAATGTCAAATCCCAAATTACCACTGTAAATGTGAGGAGCATTATGAGAAGCGGAAGATCGAGTTTAGGGGTCTAAGTTAAAATAACTGGCTGTCTAATCATCTGCACAACAATATTTGCTGTGAGGCATTCTAAATAGATTATCGCTAGTCCATCTGTGTCATCATTGATTTATAAGGCATTAAGCTGCTTGGGGAAGAGATAGGGCCTCGCCTTCTCTGCTGTTAAAGGGGCTTCTTGTCGAAATCAGGGGCACAGCAATAGAACAACTGTGGCACTCGTCTAACCTCCCCTTTAATCGTCAGGCGAGAGGAAGTGAAAATAGGACGGGCGTATCTGGTTTTTTCGAAAAGGGGAAGTATGAATCCAAATTTTCTGCATCTCTTTTTGTTTGGCGATACAAAGAGACTGGGAGGAGGGGAGGAAGTACAGGAAAAAAAAAATACACAGAGAGAAACAAACAGCACACACAAACACACATGCACACATACACACATGCAGAAAAAAAAAAAAAAAAAAACAAGGGACATCATTAACATATGAATGCTATATGCAAATGGTAGGGAGAGAGCAGATGTTGTTGCATTTAATTGACCTATATGTGAATTGCATCCAAACCTTTCAGTGTGTTTTCTGGGCCCACTGAGTACAGTTTTGACTGGCTTTCTAGTACCACTCAACACACCAGCAGCGACTTCAGCAGTGTTTAAACATAAAGACTAAAAATAAAATACAATTGTATTCTAGGAGGAAGTAGTGTCTTGACTGAAAACTCGAAAATGAGGAGAATCTTTTTAAAACACATCGTGTATCCCTGATTCTTTTTTCTGTCCTTTTCTCATGTCATCACTGACATGAGTGATTGCAATTTTTTGTATTTGAGTAGTTTGTTCAGTAACAGGGAGTGAAAAGTACTCTACTTACTCTACTTAAGCACAGTTCTGAAGTACTTTTGCATCACTTGAGTATTTTCATTTTTGTCCACTTTACACAGGTACTTCTGTTACACTTTTCAGAGGAATATATTGTTTTATACTTTTTCTATCTGCTAAATTCATTGGATATATTTGTTTACTAGTTACTCTGCAGATTTAGATTGTTCATACAACATGTATGATGAACTTACAAAATGTGATCAACATTTAAATAGTTCAAATTAGCTCCCCCTCAACCAGCTACAATAGAAAAATAAATATAATATTCTAACCTTCTGAATACTTTTACTTTGGATGCTTTTGAGGATAAAATCCCTGAGATTTCAGTCCTGGTTGATTTGGCAACACCGCTGGTTGCTGAAAGTGGCAATTGGGTTTTAATAACACAGATCCCAGCAACTCTGTCTCCTAAAAAATTCAGTTTTTACTAGCTGGTTTTGCTTGATACATTTTGAAGGAAACATAATTGCTGTGTGGGTTTGTCCACAAAGTGCTACATACACAGCACACTCAAAGTGCAGGACCTTGACACCAGAGGCCCTGCTCTGTGTCCTGTGACCTGAGCGTAGTTAAGTTTACTTTGGTAAAGGTTAGAGAGAGAGATTGCGATATTCAAACCAAAACCACAATCTTCCCCAAGTGTTTAGCTGTATTCCTGTTTTTGCAGCAGTTTTGCAGATTCATTTAAAAAAAAAATCTTTCCATACTCTGTTAATGGACAACATTGAGTCTGTCTTTCTTACATATTTGCAAATTTGTAGTATATAATGTCATTTTTAGGAAACAGGGATGGGCACAGAGAAAGTGTTTCCCTCATATAACAGAGTATTTTGACATTGTGTTATTAAAACCTTTATTTAAGCACCTGAATATCTGAGTACTTATCCCATGACTCGTAACAGGTTAGGTGGGATGTCAGGCCCAGATACAAAGTGATTTCTCAGCTCTGCTTATATTTAGCTCTATCAAGCCCTTGACTACATTTGATTCAGCAGGTAGAGAGAGAGAGAGAGACACTGAGGCAGAGACACACGGAGAGAAAGAGGAGGGAAAGTCACGCATTTTACACTGCAATGTTTGCATGGGTGAGCCATGAAAAACACAGATGCTATTTTCATCTGGGCCTCTGCCTTTCATTTTTCCTCCACTTCTCCCCCCTTCCCTCCCTCCCCCCCTCCTCCCTCCTTCTCTCTTTTATTCTCTTACTCTATCCCTCTCTTTCTACCCCTCCAACCCCCTCACCCCCCCCATCTCTCATTCTTGGGAATGTCATTAAATTGTATTAAATAGCCTTTTGTCCAGGGGGCAAGGACCACCCGATATATGATAATACATTAAGGCCCCAGTGTAGCAGCCACTGAGCCGAAACCATCTTAAGAACAAGCATGGTGTGTGCCATTGTGTCTGTGTGTGTGTGTGTGTGTGTGTGTGCGCTAAAGAAGTGGATGGCAATGCTTTTAGAAAAAAAAAAAAAAAAGATGGAGAAAGGAGAATGAGGAGAGTTGGGGTAGAGGGATAGAAAGAGTGAGATACAGAGAAAGAGAGGGGAAGGGAGGGAGAGAACGAGGTGGTGTGGCTGCCTGCCTGCGCATGTGGCTCCCTAACAACTGTGACACATACTAATAGAAACATACCTAATAAATTACAAGCTTTCAGGGTCTGGCAAGCTGACATTTTCTCTGTGCGCGGGACAATTTCATATCTGCGGCGCAAAGTCGAGGGGCTGCTGGACCAAATTGCATCACACAGAGATGCCAGAGGATTAGCATAAAAATTAACACTTAAATTTCAGCTTATTGTCAACCCCACTCCTGCACCGGCTGCCTCACAACAATCAATTCCTCTTAGAAATCTGATTAGATTCCATGACGCTTATTATCCCAGTCATGTCTGCCTGCCCCCTCCACTCCCACCACCTCACACACACACACACACACACACACACACACACACACACTCTTACACACACAACATTGGCATAGTCAGAGCATTGGCTGCCACGACTGCCCAGACCATTTGTTTAAAAGGAATTACGGAGAAAATAAATCTATAGGTGTGGCATTTCTTTTGACAGACGATGCCTCTTTCTCTGTCTTGATGTTTATCTTTGTGTCTTTAGCCTGCACAGAAATGCGAGCAGACATGTTGACATTCTATTTTGTGAGTCAAGTTCATTTTAACTGTCTCGAATGCATTGTTGCAGCGATGGTCAACCACAAAATATGAGTGGTTATTATTCTCCGTTTTCCTTCCTTTCAGCAAGAAAAATGAACATTAAATTTAAGCGTTTAGATTACGATTTCACTGATTTGCCTCGGTCTTATTTATAATCACATGCCAACATGGTTTTATGTCTCTTTATTTCTAACCCTCGCCCCCCCCCTCCCAACACCCTTCAAAATGAACTTCACTGCATCTCATCCATCCGCAAGTACACAGCCATCACTAATGTTTTATGTTTACAGCTGAAAGCTGGAATGATGCACAAAAAAAAAAAAAAAAAAAAAAAAATCTCGTTTCGGGATCTCATGAGGCTGTCGCAATGAAATATTTGTCAATAACACTTTTTTGTTGAAGCACATTGCACAAGTATGTACTAAAAGCACAGCGCACGTTGGGTGGCTTTGGTAAGACTCTTGATTGTTTAGACAAATGGCATTTCATCGCATCCAGATGTCTTTAAGCTGTGCTCAACCACCATCGCTGCTTTCCAAGGCGCAGGCTGAATGTATACAAACATCTCCTCATAACTGCATTCCTCATCTGGGCCTGCAAGCGTCACAGCACTCGTCACTGAGCTTGGATGACAGCCTGCTGTACGGAAAGTTAACGTTTAATATTTAGGGGTTTTTAGGTGATCCTCTCAGGGGCAGAATCTTCCACTTAAAAGGGAGGGAAGGGGGGGAAGGGGGGGGGGGGGGTGATGACTAGTTTAGCTCAGTTGGAGGTAAAACTCATCACCCTGCAGCTCAACTAGAAAAAACAAATTTTTCTTTTTTTTTTTTTTGAGAGGTTTAAAATCAGATATGGAGCTTTTGCAGGGCAAAGGCATATTCCAAAGCAACACAAGTCATTTTAAAAGCTTTTTTTTTATTTATCTGAAGCATACAAGTGGCAGGGAGCGAGGTGCACCCTGGTCGGGCCGGGCCGGGCGTTATAACATAACGCTGGTACAAAGGGTCCTGAATAAAGACGCCCACAGGGTTGAGAGAGGGAGAGAAGAGAGAGGGAGAAGGAACAAATCGTCTGATGTTCTAAGTGGATAACAACAGCTCCTGCTATGCAGCAGCGGAGGCGCAGAATAATTTAAACCAGCTACCCAGCTACCCCACCCCACCCCTCCTCCCCTCCCCTCCCCTTCCCTTGCCTCACCCCCTACCCCCCCGGCCACCCCTCTATTCTTATGTTAACACGGCTAAAGAGGAGTGGGCCACCCAGCAGCAGAGAGCAGAAACTTAAGTCCACGCTTCAGGAAAAATAATCCATCTCTCTGCTCTCTCTCTCTCTCTCTCTGCTCTCGCTATCTCCCTTTTCGATGTAACTTTACTCACTTACACACACACACACACACACACACATACCGCTTGGTAAGGGAAAGGCTGAAACAGATGCAGGGGGAGAGCACCAGTACATTTACTGTGCCTTTAAAGCATATTACTTTTCAGACAAGAGTTTGAAGAATAATAAACCGGGCGCTTAACTGGGCTATTTTCCCTTTCGGTTAATGCCACGCAACGGCAAGGCGGGGGCGAGAAGAATTCATAAGTCTTTAAATGCAGAGTAAACACTGCTTTCTTTGTTGATTGTAGAGCTCTGTTGAGTTTTTTTGCGGATCTGGCCCCCCTTTCCCTCTTTCTCTTTCTTTCTGTGTCTATCTCTCTTTTTCAATCTCCAACCAGAAGGGCTGCTGTTGTGTTTGGTCTCCAAACAGCACATCTGAGGTACACACCTCGCTGACATTTTATAGGTTCAAATCCCCAAGAATGGGAGAGGGAGAGAGTCATATTTTATACCGGCGGTTTATTTTAACGGGCGCTTGTAATTAACGCAGCATGTCCTCTATCTCCCAGCCATCTATGCCAAGGCCTTTATTTAAACAACTTTATTGTGAAATGTTTGCGTTCTCAGCGTTCGGCCAGGGCCCACACACAGAATATTATTTCATACTTCAAGGCAAGGGCGGGGGAGTGTGGAGTGGGGGGGCTTTGGAAGAGTTTACGCTTTGAGTGGTTATTGTTTTTGATTACAGAAAGACTCTTTTTAAAATGGATCAAGCCTGGTAACCTTGCACACACACACACACACACACACACAAACACAGAGTCTCACACGTCTACCGTCTCATACTGAAGTTGTGAGAGGCTGAAGGAGAACCTGTTTACAGAAGGGGTGTGCGAACCTGAAGCCTTTGCCCGGGCCAAATGTACAATCTCAGCGTGATTTATGAGAGCAAGATCACACTATTTATGTCCAAATGAGAGCACTTGTTTAATGCCGCTGCTTGGGGGCTTCTTTTTGGAGTGTGTGTTTGTGTTCTCACTGGGTTTAATGGAATTTGATGGGGAGATTGAGTGTTTACACTTTGTCAAAACGACCCGGAGTTAACACGGCGCTCAACATACGCAGCCGTTTCTCGCGGGCTGTCGACGCAACTTAAAAGATCAAACCGTACGATACCGGCGACCTATCAAAACCCACATGTGTCGACCATGCTGCTGCATTTTGTGAACGTCTTATTTGTGGAGTAAGTCTCTTGTGGTGAACATCACACGGTAAAACGGCATCCCGGTCCGTCGTGGTTTCGCAAAATCAAACATTTCCTTATAAAGAAATTGATTTGATAACTTGGTACACAGGAAGCCACACTTGAGTTTTAAGTGTGGATGGCCAACATGGTGTAAGCTGTCAGCACATTAGCAGCTACATTTCCACACATTCCTGCACTTCTCCTTTGCCTCGGGTGTTCTTTGTATGTGACTACAACTGCCGAGTTAGACACTGGATGGGAGACAAATTTATATTGAAACCAGACAATAAAGCGCATGTTTATCTTATCTTCACTGCAAGGTCTTTTTAGTTTAAGTGTCCCTCATAAACACAAACCATAAATGCATATTAAAACCACATTCAGAGCACATTAAGGGGTTTAAAACAAAAATGCAACCTGTGTGATAATACACATGATGTGCACAACAGTCATCGTTGAAATATTTTTTGATTAAATGAAATAAATTTGATTATTCTTTGACCTTCATAAAAACACTCACAGCTGATATTCGATCGTTTTCTTATCATTGAATAATAAAGCATCCACCCTTATAATAAAAATCAAATCTTACAGTGTATACATGAAGCATTATGCTGTCCAGCAGATCAGATGCATCACAGATTGCCTTGGAGATACTAAGTTTAGTATATTCTGCTTTTAGCACAAAGATTGACAGGAAAAAAAAAAAACCTGCGAGAGAGAAAAAGAGAGAATGACTCGTGACAAAGGTTGAGAACAGAGTATGGCTGCACCGGAGCCTGCTGAGCAACCAGAAGACACTCCAACAAATGGATTTCAAAAGGGAGTTAGTGTGAGTGATGCTCCGGGCACTGCTGTGAACAAAGACTCCACAGCCTATTCTAATTGAGGTACGCACAGAAAAAGACTTAAGGACTGAAGGCCAAACAACTCGCTTTGACACGTTAACACACTGTACAGTAGTAGAAAGAAATGAGGTAACCAGACCTCTGTAGCCCGCTCAACACCTCGGCTTTAGGCTAGCAGCTCCAGGTTACATCAGCCACTACTAGCATAAGTGCCTGGACTGTCAGCTGTCATTGTGGGTAATGTAGGCGCCAGATTTTGACAAGAAAACGGAATGAGTGGAGTGGATTTAAAAACCATAATTGTGATCCTTTTCTTTAAAACAATCTGATAATGATATAGAGGTGCAATGCTTAATCTGCAGAGTACACAGTTGTATATAAAGTCATTTATGGAAGATAAAACTTAAACTTAATAATATATGTGTAGTTCAACAGTGTGGTTCCAGTGGTTTAAGAGGCAGCCGACTGCTTTAAGTGTTCCTCTTGTGTAGCTGACCCTGACCTGTGACCTGTGACCCGTGGAGGTCACAGGTCAGACCCTGACTCTGACCTCCTTGAGGAGAATAGCAACAAAAAAAAAATCACCTTCTGATAACCAAAAACAGTAATCAATACCTGATTAACTCAAACCATAACAAAGTTCCCTTGCAGCAGTAATGGTGATTATCTCTTGAACAACAGCGTTTAAGTGCTGGCTAAATGTGGCTGTTGGCCCGACTTGTGGTTTGTTAAAAGTATGACACACTGTAGTCCCTCATGTCTCATTTACACAAAAACACAAAATATGATCTTTTAACTTTTGATGTTAGCAAACTTTCCATAGCAATCCCATACCAGATGCTTATTGGAACATGCTGCCCTAATTTAAAATGATTTGTCCAAAAGTACCCCACATGAAAAGATTTAGCTTCATGGCTGTTTTTAATTTAGTTTGGGTCTTAGCAGTTGAGACAGAAAAAAACTCTGTTAAATATAGTCATTTTTTGCACATTTTCAGATTGCACTAACATCTAAGGAGTAATGGATAGTTCTTTAAAAATGAATAGTATAATAGTGAGCTGTCCATTTTTTCTCCACATTGAGAGCCCCTGCTTAATGGTGCAGATCTTTTTTTTTTCCCTCCTCCACATACGCATCATCTAAAATGGCCTGTTAGCCTTGTTAGCATTAATTGCTGAAATCACGGCGCCAGTTGGCTGAAAGCTAACAACAAATATAAAACCCTATATTTCCATCTAGCCTATATGCATCACGCCTGCGTTGGAGACAAGATGTTACGCTGCCACCGAAAATAAAAGAAGCTGAACTGCATTAAATGCTTGGTGATATCATTATAACGAGAAACACACATGCAAAAACATTCTTATTTTCCCCGTGGATACAAGTGAGAAAAGAGAAATCTGCAAAACCATTTGATTCTTAAAGCCACCAGCGTGACCCATGCTGGCCTTTAGACTACCAGCTGTAGCTGTGTGACGTCTGTGTAGCTGCAACAGGCTAGCACTGAGCTTCACCTACACATATCCTCTGACAAGATAAACCGACGTACGTGAGCAATTCGTGGTTTAGTGTAACAGAGTTTCTCAGAGGCAGAGCTGCAAGGGATGCAGAAATAATCTCATTTGTGGAGCACAATGGGCAGAGCCAAAGAAATACAATTTTACACCAGGCTAAAGCCAAGTGAAGATATAGATAATAGTGAACATTATAAAGCCTGTAAAAGTTATCAAAGCTAGGTCACTAGACTGAAGATCTTAGTCATAATTATTTATATTTTCAGTGTTCTTTCTTTGCTATTCTTTCTATTAAAGTTTGCATGTTATTGTACTATAAAAAAAGGGCTCTGTGGCTTTCAAATAAGTGTGTGCATTATTGAAAGATATCTCTGTCTCTTCCTGGTTCAATCCCTTCTCGCTGTCATCTTCCTTTCCTCGCCTTTCCTTTCCTCTCCATCCTCTCCATTCAGCCCTTCCTCTGTCTCCTCCTCCCCTCCCCGATATGTTGTGGTGTGAGAGGCTATAAGGGGATAAAGTGAGGTGTAGACACTTCTTTAGCCCCGCGGAGGCCAAACAGATCGAAGACAGAGAGCACCTGGCTGCTGGGTAAGCCGCAAGCTAAGAACTCCTCAACTTCCCCTCTACTATATACTGTTCTTACCCCGTATTCTTTTGATTATTTGTGTGCTTCTTTTTCCTAATGAACATGATGTGTTGGTTTGTCATTTTCTTTACTACCACAAAAGCAAACAGCCACTGTCTGATAGACAAATCCAGACATTTTCTAACACTGTGGTCTAAAACAAACTCAGAGTAAAAGTGCTGTGCTGAGAGGAAAATAATGTCTTTTAAAGTGTAATCGGCTCACTGACTATTTAAAGGCATAGCGTACCCCGCGTACCCCCCTCACACACACACACACACACACACACACACACACGCATGCTTTCTCTCTGCCTTGCACACACACAAACACATTCCCAAGTGCTCTCCAGTCCAACAAGTAGGGGTAGTGCCCATTCACCAGAGCTCTATCGATCGTACCTGGCTCCGCCAAACTCTCTACTGTGTCATTCAAACCTTTTCAATTTTTAATCACCAGCTCCCACATCAGAACAAGTCTCTGTACTGTCACACACACACACACACACACACATGCACACACACAGCTGCAAATGCAAAACTTAAAAACATGCATAAACACCCCTCTACTTTTACTACCAGCAGTACTTCAAACACCCTTGTCCTTCCATCCCTACACACAGTTACACACACACACACACACACACACACACACGTACAGCCCTTCACCACACACACACACATGCACATAAAAGATGCACACATGTAAGCTACAAAGCATATTTCAGCAGGCAACCCTTCAAAATCATGGATTGCTCTCTCAATGCCAGCTGACAAATAATATTAAGACCTACGTGCATACCGAGACAGTGTGTGTGCATGTGTGTGTGTGTGTGTGTGTGTGTGTGTGTGTGTGTGAGACAGAGAGGCATATAAAACCATGTGTTATCATCTGGCCCTGTCTTGTGCCCAGCCCCAGACTGTAGCCAGCTTTGACCTTGGGCTCCGCCATATTCATTACATCATTAAGTTACCTCTTCATTAACTTTTCATTGTTTATGGAGGAGGCATCGGGGAGGAGAGGAGATGGGGGTAAGGTGGAGGGGGCTCTTTATCAAAAAAAAAAAAAAACCTTATCCATGGCAGGGCATCTGGGCTCTGTTCTGCCTGGAGAGTCCCTCCCCTGTAGTGTGAGTGGGGTGTAGTCTGAAGATAATGTGGAAGGTTGTTGATTGGAAGCTCCACATTGACTGACTGGGTGAAATGGGTGGAAAAAGTGAGGGAACACTTTACTTGTTCCTCAACAGATGCTGCCCTCGTGCCTTTGAATGAGGTACTCAATCACCAACTAGAGGTCATGGCTCCACTTAGTTTCTAGTAAGCAGGAATTAGGCTGGGCCCAGATCATATTCTGATAGGGACAGGTAGGGTCCGTTGCTACCGATATTGACTTTGACATGGGAGACTGCCAGTGGTAAATTGTGACTATTAGAGTTGGGCCTTCAGCTCATCAAAAAACTTATCCCCAAAAAAAACAACACACACAAACACACACCAAAAAAGCAGCAACAGGGCTAAGCGACTGTAACACTTTAACTAACCATGACGTACGGTAAACAAGAATAGGCATAATAATCATTTTAACCTTGGGCGTCTTCTCTATACTCAATGTAAACAAGTCACAAAAAAAAAACACAGATCATTTAGGCCGACAAAATGTACACCATGCAAAGATAACAACTGGAAATATAAAACTGGCCACCCAGAATATATATTTTTCTTGTCAATGGATATCAAAATAGCCTTTGTGTCTCTCAGGCCCGGCACCAGGATGAAGTGACTGAGGAGGCTGTTTAAAAATTGCGAGGGGGCAATTTTTTTTTCATAAAATAAAATTCATGCAAAAGCCTCAGAAAGGGTAAATAACAACAACACTGAATTAAGATATGACGGACATAAAATGCCACACACAACTACAGTATATGCGGTGAGCGAAGCTACAAGCATGGTAGCGCTGGCCTTCAGGAGGGCCTAGGTGGATGATTTTTGGTCCCACCCATGATAAATCAAAATGCGATTGGTTAATTCACTTTCTAAAAAAACACACACGGCTATGGGGGCTATGGCCTTCTGTCCTGGTTAAGAAGTCCTAACCAATGAGTGAGCCAGCTAACCTTTTCTCTGCCTAGAGACAACAACATAAAAAACTGATTGGGTAACTCTATTTTCATGGTTTCAGGACAGTAACTCTTTCATTTCTGAAGCAAACTTCAGGGGAAATGAGGCTAAAATTAGAATTAGAAGAGAATAATCATTAAATGAAAGAGATTAAATATAACATTTAAAATTCTAATATGTTTACCCTTCTCTGAAGGCCTAGAAAGCCCTCAGGGTTCCCCTCTAGAGACTGCTGTTCATCCATGATGTCAATAGTTCGACATGATTTCCTTTAATAATGACCACAATCATTCCCTCACCTTAAGCAATTAGTTATTTTAACCCAAACCACAGCATTTGCCTGAGACTTATCAAGTCATGCAACAAGTCCTCTGAATTCGATGAAAAAATACATCCATACACTCCAGCACAGAAGAATTTTCTGAAGACGCCCCTGCCAGCAGTTATCAGCATTTGCCTTGTCTTCCAACACTGTTACAAATAACAGAAAAATAAATATGTTTTATGATGTGACAAATTTACGGTTAAGGTCTGGTTAGGTTTAGCACAAAAACCATTTGGTTAGGTTTAGGGAAAGATAATGGTTTGGCTTCAAATAAGTACTTTGTTGAGGTTAGTGTACTGTCATCATCATGGTTCAAATTATAACCAGGTGGTTAAGGTTAGGAGACAATTGTGGTCATGGTTTTAAAAAAATATGCTGATTTGCAGTTGGAAATAGGAAACGAACAACAATCTCCCATTTTAAAATCCATCGTTTTGTTGACTCATCCATCCATCCTGACCTCCTCCTTATGCAGACTTTGCCGCTCTATAATTACCTGTTTCCTTCTTTGCTCCAGTCATAATTACTATTAAATAGCAGGCATAGGGCTTTGTCACATAAATGTACATCGTTTTGAGGCACTTGCTGAAACGATGGATACTTCTGTTGTTCTTGGGAGGACAACCATTGTTGTGCCTGTAGATATACAGTGCATGTGCAGCTCAATAGGGCAATGACAAACAGTGTATTCTGTCTTTTAATTTGGACAACTTGCACGGTATTGCTTCTATTTTCAACCATTGTCGCTCATTAATTGGTGGCGCATCATGCTTCTGCCACTGTTGATGTTGTCTCACTGTATTTGGGTCTGTTTGGGTTGACTACATTTTGGACTGGGACTAATTATCCTCTGGTGTCTTTCAGACTGGCTCTAAATGTTCTCGGGTCCCTTTCGGATCAGGTCCCTTTTTTTGGAAAATGTATTTATGCACATCGGCTTCAAGTAGGTTTTCCCAGACCTCTACCTCCAGCTGTTCCAGTATTTTAATGGGTAGCTTCCAGTGAAAATGTCTTTGGAGTCATGAACCAGACTGTTGCTGGGAAAGATCGAGGAGCTCAGTCGGATTTCAGTGAATAAATAAAGGTTTAAAATGTGGCATTTGTCAATGTACATATTGTACTAAATGTGCATGACTGCTGGCCGCAATCTTTCACTTGTTAAAATAAGCACTTAAAAATAGAAAGTACCCACAATTTTATGATCTGTTACCATGACACATCATCTATCCATCTATCTGACATCTGATTGTGAACATATTTGTGAGTGCTGGCCTTGTAGCCACCAGGCGCTGTTGTGCTTCCACACCACTCTGGCTTTCTGTCATTAGCGATGCATCGCCCCGACCGCAGGCACAGATTGTGTTTAAAAAAAAAAAAAAAAAAAAAAAGCAGTCCTGGCCAGCCACCATCTACCATTGCAGGCCAATTATAAATGGCAAATCACTATACAGCATTGCTCACTCACTCTCCCCCTCTCGCTCACTCTTTTTAACGGCAGCGCCTGGCCAGACTCCACTGCTTCTCTTGAATAACATGTGTAGATGGCCCTTTGTGTTACAAGCTGCTGGACGCTTGTTAGTTCACACTTTTTTCGCAGAGAGAGCTTAGAGAGGGAGAAAGAGCAAGAGACATTTATACTTTATCACCTTGAGCTTTTTTCAGACATTGCAAAGTGTGATTCTCATTTTCATCCTTCCTGAGCACTTTTTAAGTGATATGAGCTGAGGTGAAAACGTGATTTAGTGCAGTTCTTTAGGTAATACTGACATTTAAAATTACTAATACTGAGAGTACAAGGCTAACTCTAAAGATCACTTACCAATTACTGAACCCCAAAGCATTAAAGGGAAATAATCCTTCAGGAAAAAAGGAGGAGAAAAAAGAAGGAGTAAAAATTCTCTTGAGATATGTTAATAATATAACTTTAAACATGCTGAGCATGAGCTTTATGCACAAAATGGAAATCAAAAAAGGCAAACCCAGGGTGTAATTCAAACTGGGGCAAGGCAGATAGAACGTGTTTCTCTTAAAATTGCTACACCATTGTGCCTTTCTTTCTCTGTGTGTTAGTTTCTCTTTCTACTCTCCCCACACTTTCTATGAAAATGAATGCAGGGTTTTAAAGAATATTTTCCTACATGGAAATGGACAGCAAGGAAGCAGGAAATAAAGCGAGGATGACTTATTTGCATGCCAATTAAGGCAACATTGCTGCTCTCCTTTGAAAACTGTACATATGAATGTGTCAACATTAGCAAATGGCAAATTAGCAGAAGTAACAAATAATGTGTACATAAATCTCCATCCTTACATAATGTATATTGAACTGTAAATGTTATTATGAGGCCAGATCTTCATCTAGCTGACATGAGATTCTTACACTCATATCTCCTGAAAGAAACTCTATAGACTTAACAGCTTTAGACCTCTTGTCCACATTGATTTGCTAAATTTGAAACATTATTTTAAATTACCTCTCTGGACGTATTCAGAGACAAACTATAAAGTATAAATGCATAAAGTCTCCAAGCCACATGTTATGTTAAACCCAAGACATGCGGTGTCCAACATCCACAGACTGACGTGCAACTTGTAACTTAAACTGAAATTAAATAAATAGCTGAGAAAGCATAATACGCCCTCTGCAAAATCCAATCATCACCATAAACAAAAGTCAAGGACACAAAACATTACACTGGAGATAATGAGGGGAGAAATCAGACCTTGCGCTCAACTCCACTTGAGCTTCAGGTATGAAATCACATAAGTCATGTTTTAAGCATCAAAAATAGATGATAGCACAGCAATGCACACATGCATACCACACACATACAGCCACCAAAGTTTAGTCAGTCAGTAGTTGATGTTATCTTGCAGGACTTGTTTTCCAGCAAGTTGCACTGCTGAAAAAATGCGTGCAAATACACCAGGTCACTTGTTTTGAGTCTGGCTGATTGTGGCAGCAAATGAGATGTGGAATAATTGGCAGCTGCATCTAAAAGGCCAGCTCAGCAGAACAAAATGTTCCTTCCTTCCTTCATTTCTTACTTCCTTCCTCTTAAAACCTCATTTCCAACCCTTACTACCGCGTGCTGCTTCACTTCCTCCAGAGGACTTCACTTACTTACAGTACTTGCATTGTGAAAAAATAAAAACAGATCAAGGCAGCTTTGAAATCAACAAAAACAAAACCATTTTAAGAAAGTATAGGAAATCTGAAGTTTAAAAAAAGACTGTGCTTTGGATAATAACATATGTATCATATGGGTTTTCCACAAAAAAGTTTATTACTCCAGAATGTATGAATGTAAAAATGCTTCATTTCAAAAGTGAAACAAGTGTTGCACGTGTATTATCTCTTGTACAAAGAGTACATTGAAGACTGATAAGGACTACTACAGTATTGCAAAGTGAGGTTTTTGTCTTGAAATATGGAGCCAGCATGAAATACATTGTTGGCCATTTCAGTGGAAACATACAGTGTGTAGTGACCAGAGCCTCATATAGGTAAAAGTGTAACAAAGAAGTCGGTGCAGATATATCACTTTAGCCTAAGTGCCATTCTGGTTTTTGGCAAAGATCAATAGCAGGAAGTTTTCAGCAACATTTAGTGAAAAATGAAAAATTTCAGGAGGGGATCCTTTGGCATTCCTGCTTGGCGTGTGTTTACTTACATTATAGAGATATTCTGGATAATAAAGCAGTTCTCAGATAATTACCTCTCTGCCTGCAGCTGCCATTTTAGCCGCCAAGGTGTGAAGTTGCCTTATGCACCTGTACCGTGTCAAGGTCTCTCTATTTATTGTAGCCACACGCTCACAAAAAGCCAATCCTCTGTCCTTGCCTGATGAAATACATACGGAAAGGTTTACAGTCTCGCGAACAGCACGACGGAGGAAGGCAGTGAGACAGAGCATCAGAGGGAACGTACCAGTTGTAAGAAGATGGATTTTTGTCTATCTGACAGGTTACATCCAACCTGTTTTCTTATCTGTCTCAGAGACACAGTGTCTGCCTCACAGCATTACTGTCAAGCTGATCTGTGATGGTACCACTCTAACTTCCCTTCCTCATGTTAGCCTTATGGCTGTATTCACAGACAGTATGTTTAACACTCAGTACAGGCCCATTTTTAAACCGGTTAGAGTTCTAGAGAGCAGTGTTGCAAAGTAGTTTATAGGCTGTAAAAGCTAGGATAAAAGTATAAAATCAAGGATTTGCTGGTTTTCAATACAGAACGGAGCAGATTAGGGATTTAGAAAAGGTTAGCATGAGGTTAGCGTGTATGTTTGTGCAGACAGATGAAAGCTCTTTTACCTCCTAACAATGTAATTAAGTAATATAAAGAAAATACTGCATATTTAGCAACTAATCTCTCAATCAAATGAGCTGTGACTTTAATTATCTGTGGAAATGACCATGAGGGGATGATTTCTGAACTTCAAACCCAACTCCAAACCAAGAATAGGAGTCTGGTTAAACTTCATTTTCAAATTTCATTACCTTAAGATTGTGCATTGAGTCTTCTGTGTATTCTGCTGTGGTTTTCTAGTTTAGCGTGACGCAAAGCACAACACGGGCTGACTCCAAGCGATTCCGCTCGACTTTACAAGCATTCAAAACATTTCCAAACACACGTAGGTGGTTGTTACAGCTGGAAATATGAGTTGGTATATAAGATGCAGAGGTGACGACACGGATCAATAGCTTTAGCTTTAGCATTGAGTGTACATACAGCGTGTCGTCATTAGACCACACGCAGACCTCACACGTACCCGCAGTAATCAGAGTGCTGCCTTTGCTATCTGACAGGGAGCACCACTAGGGAAATGAAGCACTGCGTGTGTGTGTGTGTATGAGTGTGTGTGTGTGTGTGTGTGTTGCGCACATGTGTGTGAGGGAGAGAAAGACCTCAGAGCCCTAGGGATAGTGTGTCACATAAGCTCCATCACAAGGCCGCTTTATTGGGCCTGGCATGGGTCAGACCCCTACTGTCATCTTCAAATATGCCTGCCACCTGCTCACACACACAGCTACACACATGAACATGCACACACACACACATACAGGCACAAGCATCCATGCTCACACATCCATATGTGTACACGCTCACTACACACACACACACACACACACACACACACACTCATGCATACACAAACCGGCACACATGGCTTGCAAAGAATTCATCTGGTGTTTTCTGGTAATTGCAACAAAAACACCAAATCTGGACGTGTCACGTTCATTTCCCAGGACCCCAGAGTGGAGGGCTAATTTCAAACAGCCTCCCCCTCTCACACGCAGACCTCTGTCCTTTTTTTTTTTTCTCCATCTCCCCTTCTTCTTTTTTTTTTTTTTTTTTTTTTTTTTCTTGCATCCTCTCATCTCAGATGGGAAAAAAGGCCATCTTTTATACACCGGCCAGTTTTGCAGACGGTTATTTGCTTAAGAGAGGCAAAACTGACTGAAATTCTTTATTCCTCTACCCAGAGAGTGCTCATGCCACTCTGCCTTCAGATTCCACATGTCTAAGATATACGCCCAGGCCTCCGTGCCAGGGACTCAGCCGCCAATAATATAAATTAGCAATGCAATAAGATTTGCAACACCGCTACAATCACCCCTGAATGCATAAACAAATCAGTCGCTTTCTCCCCTCTCTTCCAACCAATGCCAGTAGTTTTTTCTTAATAATTTCAAAACTGTGTAGATTTGGTACATCTAATAATGCAAGCATGTTTTATATTATACATATATATATATATATATATATATATATATATATATATAGATGTACAAAGTGTGTGTGCATGTATACATAGCTTGTTGTCTTATTCTGTGATCTGTTCGTACAATCACTTTTTTTAGCATCTGATACATATGTGTATGTACTTATTTGCTACCCACATACAACTGGCACACTGAACTCTCCATCATCCCAAAATGAGCCCACGTGTGTAAAAGTGAGTGTGTGTGTGTGTGTGTGTGTGTGTGTGTGTGTGTGTGAGCGTCTCCAGTATGTGTGTTCTTTTTATTTTTCCCTCATGAGCACAAGTATGGTTGTGTGTATGACCGTGTGAATCGGTGTGTGCACGTGTCTGTTCTGTGTGACAGTGTGTGCCTGCCTGTACGTGTATGTATGTGTGTGTGTGTGTGTCAGTGTGTGTGTGTGTGTGTGTGTGTGTGTGTTCCCTGATGGAGATAAGTCTGAGTGGTTAGGAGGGAACAGATGTCAGCTGGTGTCGGCTGCCAGGAAGACTGAACAAAGCCAATCACGTTGCCTTCCTGTCCAAAACGCATGGCAGAGGGAGACCTGCATCTAACAACAATTTGTGGCATTAACTCTGAGCATGCCACCCTGCCTGCACCCCCACCACACACAGACACACACACACATAAATACACACACCACCATCATCCTGTTTGGAATAAATCTGGTAAATGACTGGTGGTGATATGAAAGATTGTGGAGGGAACTAACAAAATGGCGTCTGTAATATGATCTGCCCTTGTTGCTACAGTAGCTTAATCATTCATAAGCCTGTACAATGGAAGGACTGGCAGGCATTACTGGGTCTCTACCAGGGTCCTTTGTTCATTTTTTTAAATTCTTTTTTTCTTTGCAACCTATCATTCATTAAGTCAGATATCTGGATGCCATACTATGTATTTATTTGTCCTGGTGCAAATTGTGTGTTGTTTTATTTAGCATAAGCTCATCAAAAAGAGAGTCTTAAGGCCTTTACACACCAGGGACGGGATGAATAAACGACACGAAAATGCTAAATATTCACCTATGAATATTTAATTATCAATATCAATTAATTAAAAAAACCATAACCTACTGGCACGAATGTGGATCAAATTGTTTTCTTAGATTTTGTTTATTAGGCAAAGACTAACCCTTCTCCTCCCACCTCCCCCAGATTCTTCAGCACTGGGGATTCTTTCACAACCATCATTGTCGTCTTGGTGTGTCAACCATGGCCGATTTGGTGAAAGACACTTGATGTTGTGATTTCATCTGGGCACAAATGAGGGAAACCCACATGCCAGTCCCAACTGAGGAGCCCTGGAGGAACCCCGCCAGGAGGTTCCAGGAAAAATGGTATTTCCCAAATTGTATTGGTGCTCTTGATGGGAAGAATGTTGTAAGTCAGGCACCAGCTAATTCTGGTTCCCATCTTTATAATTATAAGGGCACCTTCTCTATGGTCCTCATCACTCTGGTGGATGTGGACTACCCGTTTCTGGCTGTCAACGTGGGAGGTTCCGGCAGCAACAGTGATGGATGCATCTTCGCCATCTTCTCTCTGGGACAGGCCCTTCAAGCTGGTACCTTGAGTGTACCAGCACCATGCCCATTCCCCTCAGCAACTGAGTTGGGACCGACGCCATTTGTGATAGTGGTGGATGAGGCTTTCCTGATGAAAACCTTTCTCCTCCATCCCTGTCCTGGGAAATGCCTGCTGGAGGATCACCAGGCATTCAACTACCGCCTCTCCAGAACCCGATGCATTGCTGAGAATGTGTTCAGCATCAGCTGAGGGTGCTGAGGGTGCTGAGGGTGCGAGATACATTCCACCGGTATTTCACCCGCTGGCCAAGTCTCATGGCACCATGACCATGTGTGCTGTGGTCTCCCTTAACTGATCAACTGTGCAGACTTTTCCTTCAACCCATTTGAAGTTATTAAACTGAACGTGTAAATATTAATTTAGCTATAATCTTTAATGTTTAAGTTGTACACAGTGGTGGAAGAATTATTCAGATCCTTTACTTAAGTACAAGTACCAATACAGCAATGTAAAAACATTCCAGTACAAGTAAAAGTCCTGTAAAAGTACATAAGTATTATCAGGTTGATGTAGTTAAAGTTTGGTCCCTCTGACTGATATATTATTAGATTATTAATAGTGAAGCATCAGTGTTAGAGCAGCATGTTACTGTTGTAGCTGCTGGAGGTGGAGCTAGTTTCAACTACTTTATATACAGTTAGCTAGTTTCGTCCATTGGTTCCCAACCTTTGGGGTCGGGCCCCTCCATTGGTCACCAGATAAATCTGAGGGGTCTTGAGATAATTAATGGGAGAGGAAAGAAGAAATAAAGTTCTAAGGCACCTAAAGGCACCTATGCCTTACATTGTATTTGAAGATGCACATTGTTAAACAACATCAAGGTTCACTGTTTGTCTTTCGTTTGTCAAATAGTTATTAAAAACAGAGTTTCCATGTTGCCCTTCCACTGCAAAAACGACTTGATGCTAAAGTAAATGTAGTGATTTCATTTTCTCAATTATAGAACAGGAGCACGTATGATAAAAACAATCAACAAAGCTGTCAACACTCACCTCAAAGTAACATCAAAATAAATATATTGTGCATGTATTATACATATATAGACAAACACATCACAGCTGTACATAATGTGAGCTGACATGTGGCGGCTGTGAATGTGAAGCTCCAAACTCTGGCTCACGGAGCATCTCCTGCATCCTAACTTTGATCCATGCCTGGCTGTCTGAAGGCAGCCGTCTCATGGCTGGAGCCAGGCTCATGAGAAATAAATGGACGTCATCTCTCTCCTCACGCTCCCTGTCGTGCTGCTGCTCCCTTGCCTCTTTCCTCTCCAAATACTGCTCTAGGAAATCCCTGCTCTTCTTTTTGGGTGTCTTAGCAGTAGACTGTGCGGTAGCTGCAGTGTCAACCTTATGAGATGTTATGCTCTATAGTAATATGTTGAATTAGTTTGATTTGTTAACTGGTTATCCACTCAATTGTTCTCCTTTTCCCTTGACTGTAGACAACAGTTAACTTGGAAAAAACTAAGAGCATTGCTGCCACCTGAAAGCTGTTGATATCTCAAGGAAAGACATGGCATCAGTGTATTTTCTCTTCTTTTGTTTCCCTGCTTGGCCATTCTTTGTCTCTTTTTCATCCCTTTTCTTCCTGACATATGTGTCCCTAAGGTTCTTCCAGAGTCTCTTAGCATCTTCAGCTAAAATCATAAACAGTATGTTAAATACAATATTAAAACATATCATGTCAGCCACACACACACCACAAAGTGTTGAGCCATATAATACCTGAAATACGACACTGGAGCACTCGTATAAAGAATATAAAACGTGTAAAGGCCTTTACTCACTGCTTCAAATAACTAATGTTCCTCTCTTTTATTTCTCTCTGTCTTTCTTTTAATCTCTCCCTCTCCTTCTTTCTCCGTCGAACACAATCATATTAGCGGTAAGTTCCTTCATGTGCTGGGATGAAAGTGTAAAAGCTAATTTGGGAGAGAAACACTCAGATATTCTTTTGGAAGAGGAGAGTGAGTCATGCAGAAAAGCATATTCACCATGTATCATAAACAATAGAGACTAGTGAGAGAAGAGACTAACACGCCCACGCACACATGCATGCAGACACGATGAAATGTAAAAATAACTAAATTACATTGTAAATAAGGACATATGTCAGAAATGTCCATATCATTAGCGTATTATTATACAAATGCAGAAGAATGGCATCGAACCCTCAGCTGTGAGTCCAAACAAAGCAAAGAATCTGGAAATGTTGATTCAAAATTCTCTTAAATAAGCTTTAAAAAAAGCTTTAAGAGGCCTGAAAATCTGCAAATTCCTCTTTCTCTCGAGCCAGAGTTTAATCTCAATGACAGTGGGAGCTTCTGTTTTGAGGAGGAAGTGCAGTCGTCCCAGTAGGGCAGGCACACAGACACACATATCCCACTCGGGCAGAGAAATAAAAGGCTGCACTGTCGCAGCCGGTCCAGTTGGGCAGAGGGCTAAAGGGATAGCTCTGGGACTTTGGGCTAAATGCACAGAGGTGACTGGCAAGACAGAAACCGGCTAAACCAACTCTAAAGTCATTTGGGTTGCATCTGATCCAGTGCAAATGAAGTCTGGTCGAACATGACCAGACTTCATCAAAAAGAAAAGAATCTCCCGTCTACTGTATGCAGAGACTTTTAAAAACAGCAAAGAGGACACACTTTGAGACGACAGAGTAAGCATCCAGATATATGCGTGTGTGTGTGTGTGTGTGTGTGTGTGTGTGTGTGTGCAGTAGTCGCCATGGCATCTTAGCCTTGACTGAGAGATCCCTAGAGATTGTCTGTTACAAATCTGTTGACCTTTGACCTCCCCACTGAGTTGTAAAAAACGCACTCCATTTCCCTTCAGACTTTAACAGGCTGCACAAGTGCTGTGTGTGTGTGTGTGTGTGTGTGTGTGTGTGTGTGTGTGAGTGTGCGTGCGTGCGTGTGTGTTTTCATCTGTCTACATGTGTGCGCGCCTGCATGTGTGCGGTGTAACCCTGAGGTTAAAGAGCAATCTGCAGCCAATTAAGCGCTTCACTAGGAGGGCCCTGCTTCCATGAATGAGAGGAATGCTCTACGAGCTTAAGAGAGAGGGACTTGACTCAGTGCTTTGGAAGCTGTGTGTGTGTGTGTGTGTGTGTGTGTGTGTGTGTGTGTGCGTGTGTGTGTGGTAACTGTGTGTCATGCTTGAGACATTTACAGTGCAGGTTTGTGTGCTGGTAACAATTAAGTGTCAGGGAGCTAATGTAAGGTTAAAAGTTCAACACATACAGAGGACTGGTTTAGAACCAGGTAGAGAGCTTGAAAGCAGCAGATCTGATCTCAAATTTACCACCTACTGGCCAATCACATGTCCTTAAACCTCTCAAGAAAAACAGGTAGAGTATGAAGGCTAACAGTTCACTACGATGTTGATATGCCGGATATTTAGAAGAACATACAGCAATACAACAAAAATATGTCTGTTCTCTGTTTCCTTTCTTTTTAGTTGCATCTTAAGGTCTTCAGAAATGTTTGTACTTTCATCTTTTAGGTGAACTGGAATAACAGTGAAGGTGGATTCTTTTTGTTTGCCTTTTTTTACATTACTTTTTTTGGTAAAACTAAAAATTATAGAAAGTTTTTCATGTCTTGATCATTTTTTGATCATTTTATTTACAAATTCTGGACTGAAAAATCTCTTGAGTAGCTCAAAATCACAAATGTGCCTCTGGGGGCTTTACAATCTGGACAACATACTGTACGACACGCTCACACCTACAATTCGGATAAGAAAAAAACTCCATTTAAAAAATTCCACAGAAAAAACGGAGAAATCTCAGGGGAAAACAGGAGAGAAGCATTCTCTTTCTTAAACAACACATCATGCAAGAAAAACTACAAAATCTCCATACGACTGAAAAAAAAGGACATAAAATAAATGTAAAGAAAACTATTAACATAAAGTAAAAATAATTTCAAAAAGGGAAATGAAAAGTAAAAAAACTGAAAAAAAAGTTTACATGCCCTTACTGGCTTTTAAGCAATATGCATAACTGTATTTTCATATTGAAAAAACAACATTGGTGTCTATTTACAGTACAACTGAACACTGTAGCTTTCAAACCCAATACTTGTTCTAAAAATGTCTTAATAGGCATTTGTAACTGAAGAAAATTGTACATGTCACAGCAGGGAAACCACAGCTGTAAATAATAAAATGAATGACGGCTAAATATTTTGTAGCTGCTTCAGTTTCAGGGTCCTGGCTTTCTGCGTGCTGGCTCACTGTCACACAGTCATGACTTACTGAATAGAACAGAGCCATCGCTAATGCCATTAGTAACACCTGTGCTTTTCCTGCTACGACAAGTCAAAATATCTGTTGTGAAAAAGGACTGTTTTTGTGGGTTTTTTTTACTTTTTTTCTCTGCTTTGGTAAAACTATATCTGATGGACAATTACACTGACAAAGTTAACACCTGGCAACAAATGAAAAAGAAAGTTAGAAAGGGTGAAGTGACGGGGAGACAGGAGGGATGCCAGAAAAAAAAAAAAAAAAAAAAAAAGAGAGTCGTGCAGTCACTCTTCAGATCAATAAAACTCACCAGAGAGGAGAGGAAGCCAGCATATCTCAACACACAAACACTCTTACAAGCCAGAAGTAAAATAATGACAAAAATAATAATAGTTACTGTCATGTGTCAGTCAAACACTGTGAAGCAGCGGTGCGGCGTCTTTTCACTTCATTCTTTTGTTAAGGAACTTGTCAAGTTCGTGTTTCTGTAGGTGGTGCTCTTCTGTGCGTGTGTGTTCGTGCCATCTGTGTGCACGCTTTAAAAATCAAATGTAAATGTTAAGTGAGTGAAAAAAAAGTGTTTAGATCAACACATGAACTGTCTCTGATTTACTTCTTATTCTGTGTGTCGGTTAGATAGAGAGAAGAGAAATATGGTCATTTTTAATGTGAAAATTACTTTTAAAAAAAAACAACAAAAAAAGAGCAGATAGAGCGGAGGAAGAAGAAAAAAGCAGGAGGGAAAGGAAGGAGGGAGGGTAGGGTCGATGTCCGTCCTGCTCTCCTCCTCCCGTTCCCCCCCACCCCCCACCCCCTCCACCTGCACCTCCTCCCAGCAGTCCCTGCCATCCATCAATGGGTGAGCAGAGAGGATCGGGGCCCAGAGTAATGAGCCGTAGGCCCCCTTACACGTGTTGACGCGCCGCTAAATAAGATCCATTTACCTAGGCTACCGCCGCCGCGCCCCGACGACGACTGGAGGAGAACGCGCCGCCCTCCCCGCCACCCCCCACCGCGCCTCCAACACACCTTTCATCTCCAAGGGTCATACCGTAGCACAGGAACACACACACACACACACTCATGCACACTGGCTGTTTCTGTGTGTATGCGTGTGTGTGTGTGAGCTCACTTCCTCTCTGGTTAGTAGTGTCTATCTGTAAATCTGCCCGTGTGGATCTTTGTGAAAGCTTATCTGTGTGTCTGTGCTGTTTGTGTGTGTGTGCATGCGTCACTGTGTACAGTGATGGTGCGTATGTGTGTGTGTGTGTCTGTGGGAAGGGAGGACGGCGTGATGATCCAGTTACTCAAGACAGACAGAGGCAATCGTTCTCCTGTTACAGAGTTTTCTCCGAGACTTGAGGGCATCACTGTCAAGTGTCGGGGCCATCAGGGAAGTCTCACTTTAGACGATTACACTCGATCTGGTTTGTGTGTGTGTGTGCGTGTGTGTGTCATGGGAGGGGGTCCACAATGTGACCTCCACTGATCTCTATGGGCTACACTCAGGATTCTGTTCAAGCTTCGGTTATTTCCTTTATGAGTGATTTTGGTGGGGGTTTTTTTGTGTTTATCTTTTCAAAATTGTTCAAAAAGTTCCTACGGTTACTCTTCAGTTTCAACTAGGATTACAGCCAATAGACACAGAAACTGAAGTCCAGAATAATAAGTGCCTGGTGAAGTGAAGTCATTAGCTGAAATCCAACACGTCAAAGTATCTACCCCCTTCAAACTTTCAACCAAAAATAGATGTGCAAGACAAAACTTTAAAAAAAAAAAAAAAAAAACTGCACCGTCCAAGATGCATTTGAACAGATTTTAGCCACAGTGTGTGTGTGTGTGTGTGTGTGTGTGTGTGTGTGTGTTTGGGTATGTGTGTGTCAAGGGGGTTGGGCGCTTTCAACTGAAAAAAAATCACATTCTCACTCACTTTAGAACAAGCTATTTCCTCTTGGGTTTGTCTGCCCGTCCACTGTCCTACCACTTTCACAGAAGCCTAACTGTCTAATGATGCATTTAGAGGTGGCATTAAGCAGCAGAGAGGGGGGTGAGGGGAGGGGGGGGAGGGAACTGGAGAGCGAGAGACAGAGAGCAGTCCATTCAGAATGTGCAACTGGTTACAATGGTAAAAAGGTGTGCGTCATACTCAGGCCCTATGTGAAAACCACCCACTGTATGGGGGCAAACACAGCTCATACAAAGCATCCTCACATAACAAAGGAGGAGAGTGGCGAGAGACACAGAAACAGGGAGAGGGAAGAAGGGGGGAGAAAATGTTTGCAAATCATATAAAAAAAAAAAATTAAAAAAAAAAAAAAAAAGGTAAAGAAGGAAAGTGAGACGAAAGAGAGAAAGCCGCGGGAAAAAAAACAAAACAGGCAGAAAAAGAGACAGATGAGTGAGCAAGGCTTTAGTGGCGCTGTTGGGGCGAAAGAGAATGCCACTAATAATGAGATGTCTATTTTACCCACCAGCTCTCTGTCTCTCTCGCTGCTACGCCTGTTTTCCTCCGGCCCCCATTATCAGTGCACTTGAACCCGAGGATAACAATGAGTTCACAGAGATTGAGAAGTGCCGAGGCCTTAATTGTATGTATTTAGTCACGCAAACAGAGGCAATGGCCTGAGAACGCCTAGTTAGCCAATGACATCATTTAGCCACACAGCCACTTTAACTCAATGGGGCTGCTGTGGCATACAGCTCTCTGTCACTATACTCTCCTACCATCTCTCTGTGTCTCTCTATCTCTGGCTACTGAAGGATTCCCCATGCTCGAAAAATCATCTTCAATTGCTCTCTTTTTCTCACAAGGTCATTCTATATATGACCTTTTTCACAGCTTTGTTTTTGTGTCATTATAATATTTGCTCTTGTAGAAGTTTATTTATCTTTTGCACATTTAACCTGTAATAAAATGTAATATATAGTAAATACCATACTATGTGAAAAGCTACTTGTGTCTCTGTTTGCTTGCCTCAGGACATAAGCCCCTTTCACACGTGCACTGCAACCCTGAAGTTATCCGGATATTACCTGGAGGAGCGGTATGTGTGTGAATCAGTCGGACCGGACATTAAACAGACTTTACCCTGCCTGCTCCCTGGTACCAAGTCCATGTAATGTCCGATTGAGCCCATGTGTGAACACAGCAGTTAAATTCTCAGTGAGCGAGTGAGTGAGTGAGTGGGCTACAACTGCTTACAGCCGGAAGTGCAACAAAATCCAAACAACTGTTGAACAAGCAGAACATAAACTAAAATATGACGTCTTTGACTTCCAGCAGTCACCTCCCCTCTCATCCACAGCCGCTATTTTACACATGCAGCAGGCTAGCTAAGCTGCGTTGTTTTGACTGAGCATGAACGATCCGCTGTGAAGCTAGCGCTAACGGGAGAGAGGACTTCCTGTGATTTCTCGTAAAATAAAAAACGTATTATTTCTGATTAAAAGCTTAAAAACGCTGAATTACAACCGCAGCGTACTTTTAGCATCATGTCCTGCCTCCTGCACTCCTCACCTAAAGCAAACGGAGCAAACTGGGCCTCGGGCTGCAACTAACAATCTAATTAACATTATTTCCATAATTTATTAATAATGATTATTTTTTTGCATTAATCGATTAACTATTTAGTCAGCAAGTAGTAAAAAGTGCCAATTACAATTCCCCAGAACCCTGAGTGACACTTTCAAATTGCTTGTTCTGTCCAAGCATCAGTCCAAAACCCAAAAATATTCAAATTGCCATGATATAAAACAGCAAATTCTCACATTTCAGAATATGGAATCTGGATTTTTTTTGCTCAATAAATTGTTTTTTGACGAACAAAACTGTCAAATAATTTTCTGTCAATTAATGAATCGATTGATAAACTAATAGTTTCAGCAGTTTTTGAGTCAGAGATTCTTTTTTTGGCTGCACGTTAACTATTTTCCACAGCCGCATCTGCAGACACGGGCAAAAAGGAAATGACCTCTTGCTCTCTGCTTGTGTGTTTGGATGACTGTGTGTGTATATCCTTGTGTGTGTGTGTGTGTGTGTGTGTCTCTCTGTTTGTTTGCATGCATACTTTTGTCAATCAATGGTGGTTGCTGGCAGTCACAAAGATGATGATGGCACCGAGATGTTAGTGTGCCTCACTTGCTCGGCACAAAGAAGGGTGTGTGTGTGTGTGTGTGTGTGTGTGTGTGCGTGTGTGTGTGTGTTTGTAGAAAGGAGGAGTGCTTCTCAAGCAGGGATGTCAGCACTTGAAAAATCAATCACCATCTGGGCTCATTTCATACAAAGGACAGAGGGAGGGGAGGATAACTCACAAACACACGTACACACACGCACACACACACACACTTGCATCTTTCATTTCATGCAAAGACAACAGAGGGCAAAAATGTACAGCAGCGAGGTGCCCCCCTTGTCTCCTGCCTTTCTATTTTAAGTGAAGACTTCACTCCTCGCCTGGATCCTGCTGCTATAAAAGCAGGTGCAATTTCCTCCTCTGCCCTGCACCTCCGCCTGGCCATTTTCAAATCGGAGGTTATGTTGGTTGCAGCGAGGGAGCGTACACTTGAGGAGGGCAGGGTCGGACATGGAGGGGTGTTTTCGGTTAAAAGTACTGGCCATGCTGGGGCCTATCTAAGCCATTAGGCCAGTGCTATGTGAACACACCGCATCAGGGCTGGTGTGCAAGGTCACCCAAAGCAAACAGGGATAAGAGGAAAGAAAAGCAAAGATTCATCTGCTTGAGTTAGCACCTCAGGTCAATGGGTTTACCTCCTATTCACCACAGCGCGGCCGTCATTTACAGACGCTGCTTTAACTTGCTTTCAAAACCTGTTTTGAACTTCACATAAGACACTTTTATATGAGAAAAGTGAATGTTTTATGCAAACAAGATTTTTTTTTTTTTAAGTATGCACAAAAAGCGTCAGAGATTGAAAGCGTATGTGTGCATGTGTGTGTGTGTGTATGTGTGTGACATGATTTTTGCTGCGGCGCTGCCTCCTTTCAGTAGCACAGCTGTGTGAGAAATACCAGTGGCAGAGGCTGCTGAGGCAGCGAAAGCATTTAATACTCGACAAACAGTTATCTAAGCCCATGTCCAATAGCTAGACACCACTGTAATGTGACCTACATACTAAGTGAATAAGATTTTTTTTTTTTTTTTTTTTTTTTTTTTGGTCGGTTGGGGTGCAGCGGGGGTACAAGGCACAGGGTGGGGGGTGTAGGAGCGAACAGTGAACAGAACTCATTCAAATGACAGAAATAAAATAGCTAAGTATTCCTTTTCGCTTCCCTTTTGCCTTCTTTTTGCTGCCACTCTTCTCCTCCTTCACCAGCAAAAAAGAAAGTATAATGTAACAGAACATATTGTGCCCTTCTAGGCATTGAACTCTTCCTGCTTTGTTCATTTTAACCCCCTGGAAAGAGGACTTTCGCAATTTTTTTTTAAGGATTTAATGAAATGACAAGTGGAGGGATGTACCATGTGTTTTTTTCCATGGGGATCTGAGAGGTTAAAGCATCTGTCTCAGGGTATATCTCAGGGAATACTGTAGTGTTCATTCACTGTCTCACATCAATTTAGCATTTCTTATGATGAAAAGCTTCAAGGTGGTGTAAATTAGGGGTATATAAGGATAGAAAAAGATTAAAGATCGTTCTACGGTTTTTTGATCATGATTACACACCTTATCATTTAACTGCATGGTTTGAGTTGAGTATTTTCAGGGCCAAACCTTGAGAAGGGCACTGTCTCGGCTAGTTGCAGGGCACTGAATTAAAAGCCCATTATGCATAATTTGAGGCAGAAATGGACAGATTAACTTCAGAACAATTTTGATAGGTTTGGTCCCAGTTTCAACCTAAAAATTGATGAATGAATAAATGCACGCTTGCACACACACGCACACACAAACACACACACACACACACACACAAATACACAGTCAATCTGCCTGGCCACATCAACAGAGCAGGTGTCCTTAGTAATGCACCATCGCGCACTTGGATCCCTGCATCTCAGAACAGAGGGAAAGAGGGAGGAGGGAAAAGCAGAGAAAGAAATAAAGGACAGTTAGAGGAAAGTGAGAGAAAGTCTGTTTCTAACTATTTCATTGCAGGGAAGCAGTGTCAGCGTTGGTGTGTTTATTTGTATATTGGCTAGCTGCTGGAATTCGGTTGCATTACGCGGATCAGTCACCAACAACCGACTTGACTGACACGACGCACCAGAGAAACTTGTTTGAATGCACCTCATTTCTTTGCTTGAGACCGGCAGACTCCTACACTTGTTATTTTGAGGATGATCAAAAAAGTCGAGATGATGTATTTTCAGTATCCATATAAGAATTATTTATCAGGAAAACAGGCCTCAAACCAGACTGAGGAGAAACTAAGCAGAAAGAGATGTACTTAGTAAAGACCATGCCTTTGCTCCCTGCTGAGTCTCAGCTACATGGTACATAAATAACCATTATGAATCACGCTGTTTGGTCTCACCCTGCCGTTTCTCAAACAAGATCCAGTTTCCATTTAGCCACAGTGGTGATGAGCAAGCCTCCTGCAACAGCGCACCATTTTGAAGAAAGCAAGAAAATAAAACAAGTTATGTGTTTATCTAGTGCTTCAATTTGCTAAAATGCACAGAAATCTAGTAACTTCGTCGAGTTTGGATGATCACATTTTTCTACTGCTCGCTGTTTACATTTGAACTTGTCTGCCTAATAGGCTCGCATCCAGTCTAAACCTACAAGAGGCCAGAGGGCGAACCCACAACAAAAAACCTCGCAGCTCAGATGAAAAGACAAACTGCTGCTCAAATAAGGCAATTAGTTTGCACAAAAGGAGAAGTAAGAGAGGTTTCCAATCTATTATCATAAAGAATAAGTCTCTGACATGACAAATCCTCCATTGTGAAACTTTGCCTCGGTCAAATGTGATAAAACCGTGATGCCAAAAAAAAAAAAAAAAAAAAAAATGTGATGCCAATTAAGAATGCTGAAACATACCATTAGCTATGTCAGAGGCACAATCCTGTGTTTAAGCTTGTTGCCTTTCCTCTTTGGAATCAGTTCAGAGGCAATGTCTTGGGTGGTTCACTCACATCAGCTTCCGTGGCCTAAGAGATTACCCTACACAAACGTTATCCCGTGGCAAATCTATCTTTAGGCCGCGCATTTTAAACCTTGTAGCAGAAATCAAGCCTCCATTCAGGGAATCTCCTTTGTAGAACTTAAATACATCCCAATGTGTCCATCAACAAAGGCCTCTACCCTTCCTCCTCGCTCTCTGCGACACTTTAAGTTTAGGATTGTTCAGCGGGCCTGTGGGTGGGTTTTTCATTCTTTCCCATTCTTCCTTTATTTTGCTACTTCTTTAGAGCATTAGGGCGACCAGCCATTGAACTACAACCGCTACTATAAAAATTCATCAGGATTAAAATGACCTCACACACAAAATTAAAGTTCCCCAATGTACACAATAAGGGGCTGTATCTTTTTAAGACATTCTCAGCTTCCTTGGGAACAGGATTGTTTCTTGACAAAGTGGTCTCTACTCAACAATGAGCACCTTTCAGACACACACAGGGACTGCCTTTAGAGCTGCGGAGAGAGACGGATTTCACATATCAATCAAAAGAGGGAGGGGGTGGTGGTGGGGGGGGGCTCGTCTGGTGAGAGTGGTCCTTCAGAAACCATGAACAGATTCGAATGGAGTATATGCTTTTCTCTCTTACCGCCACTATTCATAATAACAGAGGACACAGGAGTAGAGGAGAGGGAGGGGAGTCCTCTTAACACCTTTCTTTTTAGACTTGTCTTTCCTTATATGGGGACTGAAGCATGGTTCCTCAGGCTTGGCCCTGAAATAATAAGACTGCAGTGGATGCCTAGATTGTACAACAGTGAAAAAAGTTGCTTTGTGAAGAGGCCAAGAGGGCCCACTGTATTCAGTCTGTGTGCAAGCTTTCATGTTCTTGAGTTTGCAGTATGTGCTCGTATGAGCGCTTGTAATGCGTGCCTGTCTGTATGTGTGGGGGTGGGCGTGTCATTCCATTACACCTGCGCAGTGGCGTAATGAGCCCATGAGTGTGTGCACTGGGCCACAGCCATCCACTGCGCCAGCCATGCACACCGCTGCAGCTAATCATGTTTAAAATGAATAAGGTGTCAGTGTGGGTAATTCACAGCTGTATTAAAGCACCTCAGCCCAGATATAAGGTACATAAAACAAATTAAATATAGTATTCTATTACAAATATAGAATATTTTTTGACAGCTGTATTAATGGGTGCACCTTAAAGGTCTTCTTAATAGGTCACTGGCTGCATGTTTCACCTTCTATACTTTGTGAGGCTTGGGTATTCAGATCATCTCCGACTCATAGCTCACAAGAATACAGAGAGCGGAGGGGAGAAAAAATGGCTTTTTTCAGATGTATCATTTTGAGAATTTGATTTTCACAACCGAATACAGAATCAGATATTAAACTGTAAAACTAGTAGTAAAACACAGTTTTTCACAATATAACTATGGCTAATCTATTGCTAATTCAGACAAGATGTGTGTCTCTAAAGCCAATTCATGAAAGCTTTTGTATTGCATGTGCAGTATGGTGTGGAAAAAACCAAGATTCTTCCAAATAATCATTTTTATTTTCCCACAAATAATGGCAGTATCTCTTTGATGGATTGTCATAGTACTGGCATGCATCTACACAAGAGGAGAAACCGAGGAGATTATGCCACGCTTGTTCAGTGCCCCATGAATTACATCATTTCTCCCTGCTTGGACCTCAGTATGACATTAAAGTAGATCTCTGTGTAACTGGAAAAAAAAAAAGTATTAGTATTCACTGCATGTATGTGTGGCAAATGTGTGCTATTTTTAAATAGGGATGCTGTGAAAGTGTGGAATTGGGGACAAGGCAGCCTTGCACCGGGCCGTGACACAGACTTATGTTAAACCTAATTAGATCATGATAATAGCTTTAGGGCCCCAGTGATCAATGCTAGAGGTCTGTGGAGATGAACTTTCCTTAAGTTTCATGCTGTGCGTTGGTTGTACTCTCATTTTTTTCATACACAGACACACACATCAGAGTGTATACACTGTACGTTGTGCTTTTTTAAAGCCAGATAATGTGTTATGTGATAGCATTGTCTTAAATATGCGTCTGCACATCCACTGTCTGTCTCAGTGGTTTGCCATTCTTGTTTTGGCAGTGAATGAGTACAATATGGTTAGACTGATACACATATGTTCAAGCTAGACTAATTAAAAATTCAAATAGCATGCATCAATGCCAGATCCACCTCCAATATGTTGGAGAAGATTTTATATTAGAAATTCATAATGACCATGTGACATCACCTCAGTCCTCCAAGCCTATCCCACAATGCAATGCAACCACTGCATGCCCATCAAGACACTTGCTGATTCTGAGTTGCATCCCGTCAACAAATTTGTGGTGGAGTCTTGTCTATAGCTTGCAGACTCCTCGGATCCTCTCACTGAAGACAAAGAGGATTTCTTATGCTTCCATTACTATCTAATGTAATTTGTGTAATGTAATATTTCAACACGTCTATGTCTGCAGACATGCTAACTCGCTAGCTAGCTAATGATTAGACATGATATTGGATGCTCTGGGATTCCCTGCATGTATCAGTTGTGGTCGTGCCAGTTGTTGACTCTCAAAGCTTCCTCCTTCTACTTACTTCTCCCTACTCCAACTCTGCAAGCAATGCAGAGGAGTACATTCAGAAGACAAAATGGTAAAAATAAAGATGTTGGTTGACCGACAAACAGTAGCTGACTTTAGCTTGTATTATGTTTGTGTTTTGCACACTGTAATTACCTTTGGACAAGCTCCGGTTTGGAACCAACATTCTTGGCCTTTCAAAAACTCACCCACCCATTTAATTCCACAACTGTCAACTGTTCAGGCTGGTATGCACTGACTGCAGCTCTATTTGTTTGTGTCTGGTCAAGACACACAAGAATCATTGTCTTTGAACGCACAATATGGAAATGCACCTTTGAATCAGGTTGGGACTTCCTGAGGAAATTAGATGATGCCAACCAGTCTTTTTAAACCTCTGCCATTACACCCTTTAAATCAAATTGATTCTAATGTGACATTTTGATGACCCGCTGTATTTTTTATTATCCTGATGAGGTTACAATTGTGAGGGGGACTAAATAAACCAAATACTTGGAAATGTCCACTGTGAAAACAGTCAGTTTTAAACCAGTCCGATATTGGCAGAGCCAAGGAGTAGAGAGTGCCCAGTTTGGTGACCTCAGGATTTTCGCCAACTGTGTAGTTCTGTTGATTTCATTGGACTGTGACCTCCAACATGCACTGTGTCTGGGAGGGTTTTCGGTGCAAAACATTTATGGTGAGGGTGAGCACCTCCATGTCTGAGGCCATTGTACTCTGCTGCAAAATGTGGGATAAACCCCTCTGGGCTGGGAGCAAGTGAACTAAGTTACAGAATTTCAGAGTCAGGGTTATGTTCATGAGTAAGATAACTGCCATGGTGAAGACAACTGAGGCCAAACACAACCCTTTGGCTAGTGGCCACAAGAATGACACTGTGGATTCAAAGTGCCAAAGTCAGTTTCCTTCGCAGGGTGTCTGAGCTCAGATTTCTAGGGGCTTCCTGTGGAAAGGAGCCACTTGGGTTGTTCCGGGTATCTAATCAGGTCGACTCCTGGCCACGTCCCTGTGGTGGTCCATGATTCTGTGGATTTGCATGTATTTTTTAGAAAAACTGCGTGTACGTGCATGTGTGTGCGGATGCAGTACTTGTGTGTGTAGTGGGGCGTTTGTTTTGTTGCCATTGCTCAGCCCTGTGCTCTTCACCACTCAGGCCTCATCTCCCATGACATAAAAGATTTCATAAACACTACTATTTGCCAGAGGTCAACTTGATTCATAATCTATTAGTGCTGGGTCAGTTTGTCTTTTCAGGGGCCGTGCTCGGCCCGTTCCAGCTTGACATGCTAGCCTGCCGGCTGTCTAGCACTGAGATGACCAGTGGTATTCAAAAACTGTCATAACTTTGATGATTGGATTGATACAGATTTTTGAAAACGTGAAAAAAATGATTGGGGTTATTTTTTTTTAAATTGTTTTACACTCTGTAGTTGTGATAAAGAAAGAAACCAGCATATTGGAAGTGGACAACACAGACTGAATAATTTACTAAAAGCCCAATCTCAGCCAAAGATGCGTCAGTCTATCAATACAACAAGCTGTCTAGACAAAGGTGTACAGGATGATATAATGACCCCCTGAAACCTTCTAACGAATAAAGGTTTAATGTCATTTAAAATACAAATTCCCTGACAGAAGAAGGCATCCTTCTGCTTGGTGTCAAATGGCGAGGCGTTAAGCTCTCCATGGCGACATCTATCTCTCGCCACCACCTTGAGGGCATCTTTTAAGCAGAGGAATTTAGCTATTATGTGGCATTAACCTCATTAGAAAACACTCTTTAGCTGCTCCAAGATAAAATTGATTTACAGCTGCCATTTCCACCACTGCTCTCGATCAATGGTTAAACTATCCCTTTTATGGCCCTGTGCACACTCTCTGCTCTTTTCTCCAGTTTTCTTTAACTGCTCTTTAATTTCATTCCCCCCCTTCCACTCTTGTCCTTGTGCCAGGTATGCAGTCACAAAGTGGAAGAGGGTTTTTCTCTATTCCCCCATGGTCAAATATGGGACTGACTACATTTTTTGAGAGTGGATAAACACGATAGGATCACTGGCAGATTCCTTGAACCAATTAAGCACAAATTGCTGTCTTAGTCTTTTCTACATGTGAGAGTTTCACCACGGTCAGCTAAATTTGCGTGGGTGGTCTTAATTGGGGTTATATCTTAACAAAATGTTGTAGTGTTTTTTCTTTCCACTCTTAGCGAGGTTGCTGTAGTTATTCACAATTTAGGAATGTGATGAGCCTAAGCAGCTGCAGATGCACGGCCGTGTTTAAAAAACAGATTTTGGGGGGGATTATGGTTATTATGGCCTGGATCGTGTCGGGATATGGGGTTAGGTTAGTGTCAAGTTGTGATTGTTATTATGGAAAAGTTATGCTTCAAGTGAGTGGCTGGGACAGGTAAATGTAAAGGGAAAGTAGCAAGGTTTTTGAATTTGGCCTACTACTGAACTTACCTATCGAGCCATCTAGACACCTGGAAGTCCCTGGAAGATCTGTGCTCAGTACATGCTCCTCAAAACTGTGTATGCTACATTAGTATACAATTTTTATAGAGATAGTAGGCTACAAGCACCTGAAACACAAAAATAAATAAAATGGGGCTTTAGCAGCTCATGTAAAATTCAGCCCATGCCTGAGCAAAATCACAAGGCTTTGGAAAAACACAAGTATTTAGACCCTGAATTCACACTTTTCTTTTGTTAAACTAAGTAGTTTCAAGTGATAGGCCAATGCAACTAAACGAGGTAGTTTTTCATACAACTCAGTTCTGAGCAAGTAGGAGTACTTTGCTGGTTTCCACATGAAGGTAATAGGTAAGACTGTGCATAGCTACAACAAGCAGAAAATCCACAATCTATGTGACCAATCTGTGTGGCCAAATGTCAGCATACACCCGCCCACCTCTGACAGCTCAGGTTTATGTGGACGTTTAAGCAAAACACGCAACGCTGTATTTCTTTGACAAATCAATACGACCACCATTTCAGCTCTCTTTCCTTCCCTCCCTCCCTCCTTCTTGTGCCCGCTCCGCTCTCATCTCCCTCTGTCTGGGAGAATTGATCCGGACGGATGGAGTGATATCAACCGGCAGATAGAGTGATACGCCCCGCTCCCTCCTTCCTACCCTCCTTTCACCGCACTTTTGACACATAAATAAAATATGTGGCCTTTTTGTTTCGATTTGCCGCGGCGTTAGTTCTGAGAAAGGAATATGGTGCACGGGGCTCACATGGAGCTGTTGCTAGACAAGAGGGAGCTGAGAGTCGGCTGGTTGCCATCACTCACTGTTCACAGGCGCCCTACAAAATCCCCTGAACTTTCCGACATGCGCATTTGTTAGAGTGACGCAGTCAGATTCTAAAGAATGGCATTAGAAAATAATGTGAGCACTAAATTATTCAGGCTTTTTTTTTTGCCATAATGCCTCACTTTACAACCACACACAGCTGCGCACACACTAACACACAGACACACATATATATATATCCTCCCACTCACATTTGAGTTATGGCAGATCCATTTAGTGTCAGCGTCCAAATTTAGCAAAGGAAAGGATGAGAGAAGGTGCAGCGAGAGGAGAAGAGTTCACTAACTCTGTCATGCTACTACATTAAGGTGCCAAACCAGCATCGCAGTCAATCCCCACTTTAATATCAACGGATATAAATCACTACCTTAGCTACATGTATTAGCTGTGCTATCAACAGATGAATGCAACATGTTCATCCGCACCTCAGCTAGATATTCCTGATATGATGGCAAAGGCATTTCCACGGCTTGACTAGAAATAGCTGCTAGGTGAACTAACCTCGCGTCCTTGGCGTATGCCAGAGCTTCAGGCCTGGATCACACAGGCCTGCAGGGTTTCCACTTCAGTCAGTCAGACAGACAGACAGACAGACAGACAGACAGACAGACAGACAGACAGACAGATAGACAGACAGAGCTCTGGAGTTTTCTAAGGCTCTAACTTCTCCTGACACTTCTGTTGCACCTTTTGCATTCCTCTCCTTGCATCTGAAGCCCTCAAACGTAGGTCAGGTCACACACACACACACACACACACGCACAAGTGCCTACATTACATAACCTCTGCCATGCTCAACACACAGCTTCTGGGCCAGAGACTAGAGCGAAGAATGACAAAAGAGATAAGAGACAGCCAGCCTGGACTTAAAGATAGACAGAGTTACCCTACTACAACGGATAACTGATGGGATTAAATAGGAATTATCTGTTGATATGCCCATGCAGGCCTTCTGTACGTTCATGTACAACGGACGTCCCGGCCAACTGCTGTGTGTGTGTGTGTGTGTGTGTCTGTCATTATCATGATCATCCTCATCATCATAGTGATCGTCATCATCACCCCATACAGATTGCATCAGGGTGCGGATAAATGCAAACTGCTGCACAGACTCATCAGACACTTCTCTCGTCTTTTTGCTCTTTTTTTCCCCATTTCATTCATCTTTTCTTCCTCTCACTCATTCATGCAAGACTACTGTTATTAATAAATACCTGAATACCCAAATGAACCCTCTGTTTTGTCACCTCAAGTCTCCTTTCCCTTACCCCCCCAACCTCTCACATCCATCCCTCCCGCCCTTCCTTCCCTCCCTTACTTCTTCTTCCCTGAAAACCCTGAGTCACCTCAGACGGTGGGTGGGGGTGGTTTCTCAGACAGCGTGACAGTGTGCTTAGCCCCGTTAAGCCAGCCTCAGCTCCGCTTCTGGTCGGCACTGATCAGGGAGCCCTGGGAGAGAGAGACAGAGAGACACAGCGAGAGAGAGAGAGAGACAGAGAGAGAGAGAGAGAGAGAGAGAAGATAAGGAAAGTGCTGAGTTCACCGCCACCACCGCTCCCCTTCCCTCCCTCCCTCCCTCTCTCTCTCTCTGCTTCCAGCATCCCCTCCTCGGGAAGGGGTTTCCCCCCTGGAAAGAGGAGGGGAAGGTGAATCGACTGCTGCACTGCTGACTGCGCTGCAATAACCTCCGAATACCTCCAGCTTTCTGCACATTCACCTCCTCCTGTTCAACTTCCAACTTTTCCTCATCCTGCTCCTCAAACCTTCCAACATTTTTATGCAATTTTTTTGAAGTGTAACCAATATTCAAAAAAAAGCTAGGCTGCTATGAGATGAAATTGTTATAATTACTTAGTAATAAAACTGCATTATAAGCATTCATAATTACCATTCAGTTCAACAGTTCAGCAGGGCAATATGTGCACAAGCACCTCATAGAAGGGGTATTGATAATTTGCTTTTTTTTTCTATTCATTTAGTCTGAATTTGCATGCTGTTAGGGCTGGCAATAGTATCATAGTAGTTCTGATAATATACAGCACCAGTCAAAAGTTTGGACACACTTTCTCACTCAAGTGCAAAGTGGTGCTGCTACTGTATGTGTGTTGAAATATGATAAATGAATGTTAAAATCAATGCAATGAACAATCTACATTCTCACACATGACATCATTTTATTTTATCATCTGTATAGAATCTAGTGAAAGTCACTGATCAGTAATATACCATCATTCAACCCTAAGTGTTACATAAAGTTATTATTGTAAATGCATAATCAGAGTAGATTTAATTAAATCATTCCAACAAGTCAGACATTGTAAATTATGTGCTTACAATGTCTTATGACCTATAAGAGGTGTACACAGGCCCGTTTTTAATCACTCCAGTCAATTTTATTTATGCAGCCTAAAATCCCAAATTTTCCTCAAAGGGATGTACAATCTGTGCAGCATATGACAGCCTCTATACATAGATAGTCAGTTCAGATAAGGACAAACAGGGAAGAAAGCAACCTTGCAGAGAAGGGATACTTCATCCAGGACAAACAAACATGCAGTAGATGTGGACAGAATAGAGAGAAAGAGCAATACAACAGTGCAATTCCGATGTGGAATATGTGGAATATGTGGAATATTTTAAGACCACACCCACCACCACCACCCACACTTCATAATCCTGTGACTTGATTGATAATTGCCGTGAAAGATTTTCATACTATAAATGTTAATTCAGTTGCAGGTTCACAGTGGAAAGAAAGAAACCTTCTTCTTTATTTGAACAGTGTGTAAACCATTAATATCATTCCCTCATCAAAACACTGATAATTCACTTGACGTGAGCAATATATGTCACGTGTCATCTTTTTTTTTTTTCATTTTTAAGTCCATCTGTCTTCTGTCAGTAGAGCCTGTTAAGCAAACTTGTTCTCCACACGCAGTAAGTTGTTTTAAACATCTGAACTCCCCTTGCACATTAAAGCATTAAACAAAAAAAACAAAAAAAACATACAGCTCCTGCATAGATCTGCAGCTACATATTTCATGCAGTAGATATCCAGGTCATTAAGCAACATTTTGACACTTCTGTTATTTACTACCCCAAGCGCTTTCCCACCTCGTTTAATCAGACTTTACTAAAACCCGCTGACTCAGAGAGAAACCTTCTTTCTCTCTGCTCTGTTTATGTTTATCTCCTCAGCTCCATTCTGCTCTCTGCCTTTCTCTCTTTCTCTTTGCTTACTTACTCATATTTTCCAAAAAACGTCTATTTCACATGTGTCTGGGGCTGGGGGTGAGCCGCAGAAAAATCACAAAAGAACAAATAAAGTGGAGGCAGAGTGTGTTCCTCTGACTTGAAAGACTACAGTTATCAAAGGCATAGAAGGTCTCAGCTGTGTGCTCCAACAGCCAGATACTGAGTGAAACTCCAATTTTCTCAGCGGTCAGGTGATGAACGTGTAACTTTGTGATTTTGACGTGTTTTACCAAAGCAACTATCACAAATATGCATCTCCTCATCCGTTAGAGGGTGATATTTAAAACATCCAAAGTGGAGTGCACCGTTTTGCTTTAGAAGTGGTTTGCCTTCGATTTTCTCTGCTGGGAAGGGATCACTTGAGACAGGAGGAGGAGGCGGATTTGAAGGGAATAAGATGTGGCTCAATACAAGTTATCTTTAATGGAGGGATTCAAGAGAATGTGGGGGAAAAAAGGCAGAGAGGAACGGAGGAGAGGGGGGGGGGAGGAAAAACATGAATGTAAAGTGTTGACAGCTGTGTTTGGTGCGGTCAGACTCCGGGGTCAGGTGCCGACAAACACACACACACACAAACAAATGTTCACACGGCACATATATCAGCTGTCCCCTGCTAAATGGAAGCTGGATGTAATATTGTTCTCGTCACGACGGCCATCTGATGTCAATTTCACACAGCGGCGGGACCCTCCGCAAGCTGCTCCGTACACCCGTACCGAACAAAACCAACACACAAACAAAAGGTGTACTAAAGCTACGAATTTGTGTGTACTCTCTTCCTCTCTTCTCCCCGTCTCTGTCTACCCTTCCCTCCCTCCTCACACACACACACACACACACACACACACATACACACACACTGGGATAAGTCAGGAGGAAATTGATGCCCATGTTTTGTGGGACCACCTGTTCATCCTGGATACAAGTCTAAGAACCCAGTAAGGGTTAACCCTCTTTGTGGGAGGGAGCCAGGATTGTGTGTGTGCGTGTGTGTATGTGTGTGTGCATGACTTCATACATGCATGTGTGTGCATGTATGCGTTGGCACCGCCCCGTCTGAAACGTGCCCCATGAGTGGCAGACTGGCTCAGGCTGTCCGGCTGGGAGGGAACAGAGCCCACTGCTGGACCACCTCCCCGTCAACACACACACACACACACACACACACACACACACCTAATCCTATGCAAAATCCATGGGGAGCATCTTTCCTCTCCATCACCCATTCAAAACTACCTGCTCTAAAAGAAAAAGAAAGAACATAAAGTCCAAATAGATTTATTTGTGTTGAAAGGTCTTCAAAATCGATAATTACAGACATAATCTACAGCTGATCGTATGAATAAATCAAGTTGTCTGTAAACTGAAATAAAATTTTAAAGAACATACAAATAAATGCACAGAAAATGTGCAAACAAAATGAACTAAGTATATGCGTACATACACTTTTTCATGAACAAACCTATTGAAGTGAATCTCTCCTCTGCACAATCTCATACACACTGCCATTCAACAATGTAGCCACAATACACTACCAGCATGAGGACCCACTCACACCAATGCATCCACACAAACCACCTTGAATCGTGGCACCTCTCATCATTCTCATAAGCGTCTGAAAATAGGGGAAGCACCCCCCCCTCCCACCCCCTCCCCACCCCTCACCACCACCACCAGCACCAACAAATAAGATGGAGATGAAGAGGGGAAAAAAAAGCCCCAGCAATCTTGTCTTTCAAACGAAAAGGGGAAAATATTTTAAGGGGCAATGAATTTCGTGGAGCTGAATAGGATGTTGGTACATGTTTTACTAAAGGAAATATAATGGCAGACTATTATTAGATCACATTAATCACGAGTGTGCCAAAGGCAGTGACAGCCGCGCTGAAAAGGATTGAAAACGCTGGTAATGGATATAAATTACCCATTGTGTGATAAAAGGATTTTTTCTTCACTAAGAAGGTAAAAAGGAATAAAACACTGAGAGAGCCACTAAACGTTGTGTGTACATATTTGCATGTGTATATGTGTATGTATGTGTGAGTGTCCTGCCGCCTGTGTGTGTGTGTGTGTGTTATATGTAATAATACAGGGTTATCAGTGCAGGATTAAAATTTTAAGGGAATCAGATAGTGACAGTGAGGCCTCGCATTAAAGGCGCCAGCGACAGAAAAGAGGGAAGGATTAAAAACAGATTAAATTGGTTTGTAGTGACGGAGATGAAAGGAAGGAGGAAGAGAGGGGGGAAGGAGAGTGTGTTTTGACAGAGGTCTGTCGGGCTTTTGGCACGGTGATAATGAGTCACATCTCCCGTGCACTGTTATTTATCGCCGACTTGGCTCACAAACAAAAGATCAATAATTTTGAGCAAATCTAATGTTGTCCTCGCCGCTAATGCGCTCGTCCATCACATCTGCCATCTCCACCGAGGAGATGGACTGATTCCCTGTTTATTTGGAGATCAAATGCAATTATATCACATGGCTCTAATAACAGAGGAAGCCCCCCACGTGAATATGTGTGGCGCCTTGGATCATGCTCATGCATATGTATATATATAGATATACAGACATGCACAAAGGTGTCACGTATGTGTAAATGATAATATATGTATCGAATGGCCGATGGGTTGCCGCGCCTTTTTTCCGTATCAATCTTCATTTCTTCCTCAGACCTTGCCTTTGAAATATGAAGTGTGTCAACGGCCCGTTCCCCCGCAACACAGGAGGCACACAAACATCCGTCAAAGCAAGACACCCGATGTTCACCAGTTAGCCCTGCAGCACAGAGAGATGAGAAGACAGCAGATCCTTCACTGACAACTAGCCCTGGGTGAGACACTTTCCAGCCACCTGAACTCAATCAGGCCCCGGTGGAGGCAGCATTTGGGTATTTCATTTCATCTCCATCCCCTTATTCATTCGAGGTATGTTTGATTTATCTCTCAATGCCACACGCAGGAACGCAAATCGCATTCGAATCTAACGTCACTTTTGGTATGGTTACCTCCATACAGCAGCAGATTTAGATGCTTTTCAACCTGGTTGCGTGTAGCTCAGAGCAGGCGCTCGTATCAGTCATCAGATGTTTAGTGCACTATGTATGGCGATGCGCGTCATATGTACCCACAAGTTACTCTCCAGGGTGTCTAATATCTACCAAATGCTGGCTGTAGCAACATTATTTGAGACTTCTGCAACTGTCCTTGGCACACTGAAATCAAGCGCACCCCGAGCCAATCTCCAGAGCTATGGCAGTAAAGCCGGTGGCAGGTGTAAGGCGCTAAGCTCCTTCCCCTTCTCCCTGGGTGAGGTGTGAGGAGCAAAACAATGACAGACAAAGGTCACCTGGCCCACAACACCCCACCCGCTGAGGTGTTGACCTGCCGAACGCACCCCTGAGGAAGAAGAGAAGGAAAAGAGAAAGAGTATGCAGGCAAGAAAAGGCTTAAAGAAAAATCTAAGTAGCAGCCAAGAAAGTGACCCATATCGACCAAAATAAGTCAAAAAAAACTTGTATTCAGTATGGTATTATGGGTAATCAGATACTCATATTTGTTACGGAATCTGAAATAAACTTCCTTTGCTTTCAAATTGCCTATTTTGTCCAACCAACAATATATTCGGTTTGCAAAGATGTAAACCAGAGAAAATCAGCAAATCCTCATATTTGAATATTTGGAAGTTTTTCCAAATCAATCTTCAATCAATTTTCTTTGTTGGTAGACTAATCATTTCAACGCTACAATGTACACAGCGACTGTCGGTGATATCCCAATTTTCAGGTTGTCCTGCATTTATACAGTTTTTCAACAGGCTGTTGTATCAAAATCTGTTTTTTGGAGTGCGAGAGAGACAGATCCTGGGTATAGCAGGTCGGGTCCTTGGCAGGTAAAATAAAAAAGCCTTGACATAAGGCAAAGTGCAGGGAGGCCCAGTGCAACCCAAAGCACCTCCCAACTGCACCTAATTCTCTCTCACCCAGTCTCTCACTGTGTCTTTCTCTCCCACTGTTAACATACCCAGACACCTTACGAGCATGGCAGACTTCCTAGATGTTCAGAGCTGTGTCAGGGCACAGTTAAAGGTCAACATGACTTGAAGCCATGCAGAAATTAGCAACAATGTGCTGTTTTTACTATACTATGGATTTTAAAAAGAAAATGACTTCTTTTATGTAATCAGTAAGGCGAATGCTGTTCGTGAAACAGACAACCTCACCGGAAATTGTATCAAGTGTTGTTTGCGAGGAGCAGGTCATGAGGAAATCAGAGAGGGGATGTTATAAATAGCCCACAAATGCATGCAGGGATCGTCACCTAAACAGTTTTTTCCTTCCCCTGTTTAATTGACATCCGTATATCAGTGGTAAAAATGCAAATATACAGAGACAAATGTGGTGTTAATGACACAGCCACACACACTCATCAGTTCTCTGGAACAGGAGTGTAACGGGTTCGCACACACACACACATACTGACAGGTCAGCGTCTCTGATTCACCCAAAGTTGCGTGAACAGATGTCGTAGTTGACGCCGAAACACATATTACAAATGTTCGTTTGAATCTGTTCGCTGAAATATATTTACATCTACAGAGGAAACACGTCAGAGCTGTAAAAGTTAGATGTATCTTTGTTGAATATGTCAAAGCATTCACTACTGAAAAATGAGTCCAAGTATCACTGTAATGACCACCTTCCAAATCATTATTGTCGCTGACAGCATCACTATCATCATCAGCGCTGTCATCTGTAATCATCAAGCCCATCACAAGCCATATTTTTTTACAATGAAAGTGACACGGACAGTCAGTGGCTGGTAATGAAGCAGTGTTAGGATGCGTTGACTCCAGGCTTGTCCTTGTGCAGAACTTCAGTTCATTTTGTTGGCACAAGTAGAAAAAGATGCATTAAAACAATGCTATGTCTAAACAGATACGTAGCTATGGATAGGCCTAGGCCCGCCCATTACTTGCCTAGGCTCATCCAATCAAATAGCTGCTTTTTTTGTAATAAATCTATTATTAAAATGACTTAATATGTGGTTTGTCCTAATCTCTTATCTCCGTTTATTCATGTGATATTCAGCATTTCATTTTATACCCTTGTAAAACATAAAGGAGGGCAGAGGGTATCATTTTGGCACTGACTGGAAGCAACAATCTGTCTATTATTTATTTCAACTAATAAAAATTCTTTGTACTTATAATCATGTGTGATGTGTGCTCCAATTGGCTGTTTGAATGGCGTTGCCAACCGAAATCTACAGCAGTGTGCCAGACTGCTTGTTTTCCATAAACAAACTCACGGCTGCTTTGCTAGCTAATGTTATTGAGCTAGTAGAGTAGCCTGGTAGCCTCAATAAAGTTAACCTAGCAATGGCAAAATGAATGTCCATTGCAAGGTTTTTCAAAAAACAAGATTGGAGGAGAGGGTGCCTGATGCTACTGCTAATGTTATTGAATCCATTAACGTTACAGGGGAGGGGGGCACCGAATTAGCACCGTCAAACTCCATAACAGACAGGCTTGAACTGGACACTCAACCAAGAACAACAAATTTTCTTGGAACTGTCATGTCAGGAAAATCACGCTACTTCTCTACAAGATGATATAATGACTTTGGAGTTTGAAGGTTTGAAGTTAGAATTTGAAGTATGACCCAGAAGTTGAAAACAGGCTTCAACAGCTTCCACGCAATGCTACACTGATGAGCCCCAAATATTCAGAATGTGCTGCTGGAATGTGCTATTACTTATTGCTACGAAAAATCAAGGAAGAGTACAAAGACCAATCCAAACATGAGCTAATAGCAGTTTGTCTCCATTTCATTGATGGTGGGGTAATTAAGGAGAGGGCTGTTGGATGGGCTGGAACCACTTTAGCTGGATCCATCTCTTTGCGTGGGATTTTGTTTTGATTGTGTATCAGTCATGTCAGGAAACAGAGTGGGGTGCATTTTCTTCTGAAGCAAACCTTCCCACAAGCTGTTTATGTACACTGCAACTCCCATCAATTGAACCCGGCGTTATGGACTGCCGCTTAAGTGTCAACAAATATCTGCACCTTTTTAGACACTGTGAATCAGCTGCATACCTTTATGTCTGGAGCCCGCAAACACACACAGTTCATGCAATTGCAAAAGGAAATGCATCCCAATCAGAAGCTAATTGAGCTAGAGAGAGCTACTGATGTATGATGCAGCTCCAAGTCAGGATCTGTAAGTAAAACACTGCAGCTACTTGACGTGATACTAGAGAGTCTGGCTGAGTTTTTTAGAAGAAAGTGGACAGAAAGAAAGAAAGTTAGAAGCAGAGTCCTTGTTACAGCAAATTCAGACAAAGAAGTTTATCTTTTTGCTTGTGACATTTGGAAAATGATTTGACACCAGTGACTTTGCATCAAAAGGACTACAGAGTTCTACCTTATGTGTCTCAGACTGCACTGATCTGATAGAAATTCTATTAAAAAAAACAGATTTTCCAAGTTCAGAGAGAATACAGATGGCGATTTTGACAAAGTGCTCAAATTAACTCAAGAGTTGATCAGCAAGAATGATATCAGTAATTGGGATGTCACCTCCTCGCGACAGAGAAGAATGCTGAGAGAGCGACTGAGCGACACTGTGGTGACCACTTCTTTGGGGGAAAACCTCAAGTATAAAGAGCAACAGAGATCTAAGGCAAATGTGGAACGCTATTCTAGACAGATAGATAACGGAAATGGACTGCAGATTTCAGGAAGACACATATGGAATCATGTGAGCCATGGCCTCTTTACTGCCGGGATCCACAACCTTTGGTGAACCTGAGCCCGAGCAAGCAGTTTGGCAGATCCATCACTAATCTGAATACTCAATTTTCATACACCAGATAAGATGCAAAATGGATGCAGGACAAAACTATCCATCTCTAATGGAAGTGCTTGACAACTGTCCAGCAGAGATTTTCCCCAATGTCAGTGCGCTGCTAAGGGTTATTATAACCCTGCCAATCACATCATGTACAGTGGAGACTTTTCTCAATGACAAATTGGATAAAAACAAGACTGAGAGCCTCAACATCAACACGTTGCCTCAACAACTTCATCATTTTGTCTTTTAAATGAGAACCGTCACACTCATCGGACCACAATGAAATCATCGTCTACGCCGCATCCTGTAGACATCAAAGGTTGAGGTCTTTTTTTTTGCCGTAGTCAATTTTTCAAGCTGTTGCCATTGTAGCCTGTTGTGTGTTTCTGTATCATACCATAATAGTGATGACATTGTATAATTAGCAAAGTTGGTTGTGAATGTGGCTGTGTGTCGCAGATTTATTATATGACATGGCTTGGCTTTGATGCTTAATACTCTATGTAGTCATTGTGTGTGAAGCTGTTTTTTTTTTTGTCCCTACATCTGCTGCGTGGTGCTTGTCCAGATTGTGAATATAGTGTCTTGTTGTTGTAACTGAATACAGTGGAAAGGTTTGATTTTTAAGGCTGTTGAGGGATGTCAGTAGGATGACACAGCAGGCCAACGCATAGCAGAACACTTTTGTGCTTGTAATGTAATGTAAATGCTATTGAGCTCTTTAGGGAATGAATTGTGTGGCCCATCCACTCTTATTCAGGCCCAGCTGCAATTTCATTTCTGGCTACGCCACTGTGTCTAAAGTGAATGAAATTTCATTTCAAGCTCTCAAAGCATTAAATATTTTACAGCAACATCTCTTTTGTCCTTTTGAGATGTTGTCCCTGTTACTGTGGATAATCTAAACTGTTCACAGCAAGGTCTGTGCATCATCGTGAATAAATGGATATTGTTTCAGGAACATGCATTATTGTGGATTTTTTAGTGTTATAGTTTTCATGCTTCAGGCACCACCAACAAAATTCCTTTCATTACATCTTAACATTGCTATGGGTAGGACATATAAATAATTTAAATTTTGATGTAATTTGGCTAAATGTACGCTTAGATAATATAATTTGACAGGTGCTAGTGGAAAATCCTGCACCTGATTGGATGAATGCACCACTTGCTGGGCTGTCATTAGGTTTTGCTTCAGTTCACGTTGCAAAAAAACACAGCAACTGTCACATTTCACCTGCAATGACCACCAAAGTCAGTTTCTCAATAAATTCAAGGTGAAAGTGTGGCACACAGTTGCTGAATTATGTTTAGTTTTAGAACCTGGTTTAAAAAAATTGTTCACAAGGTTCAGGAGATAGGAAGCGGTGAGGCGGCAGCCAGTTCAAATTGAATTGATCGTTGGTATCATCATCATCTGAATGACTTCCCACAGTTTGTTGATTGGTACAGCTTCTAGCTGCCAAGCTCAGCTGATTCTCATTGGATGTTTTTTCCAAGCTGATATTTAGTCACAGGAACTCAAATCATGAGATGTCCCACCATCAAAGTATAAAACTAACGATTGGAACATGCTATCACTCCCAAATTGATATACAGTACAGGTCTTTCATGGAGTAACATGAGACAAAAACTAAATCAAGGTTAAGAATGTTGACTGATATTGTTCAAGGATCAGTATGTAAGATTTAGAGGCATCTAGCAGTGAGGTTGAAATTGCATGTAGGTGAACCTACAGTGGCCATGAAACTCGCAAAAAATGTGAAAGATCTCTGGAGCCAGTGTTTGGTTTGTCCATTCTGGGCTACTGTAAAAACATGGTGGTGCAACATGGTGGGCTGTGTAGAAGAGGACTCGTTCCCTATGTAGACATAACAGGCTCATTCTAAGGTAATGAAAACATGATTCTTATTTTCATGGGATTATAAACTAATGAAAAAATACTTATGAATATTATAGACAAAATATGGTTAAAGTAGGGTCAGGGAACTAAAAACACTTAATGGTTAATGGTTAGGAAAATATCCTGATTATGGATCATAAAAACACATATGTTAACTGCAGGTTTGTGATGGGACACAAACAGCATAAAAGTTAGTGCTAGACACCCAGCCACCACCCTGGCCTCCACACCCCCCTACTTTCCGCCTTGCTACATACAGTATGGGACGCCTATGTCATGTGTTTGTTCAGCATTAGCACTGGATGTAAATCATGAGCAGCAGAACTGTTGGATATGGACATAATTCTTGGGGATATTGGGCTGTTTTTTTACTCAGTTCAAACCAAAGAAAAACATAGTGTAGATCTGGAAGCACTTTTTCTATTAGAGATGTCCAAAAAATGGCATCTCTCACACAATTCAAATGTATCAATACTTTTTATTTATTGTGTATAAGATTTTTAAAACTTCTAGTGGCTTGCTCTTAGTACCTTGATTAGTGTGGAATTCCAGGAAAAAATTGAGATCTTCACTATTTCCTCTTTTATATGTGAAAAAATAGAAAACGTAGGAAATCTCCTTTTTCATTTTGATGTTTTTGGCCTGTCTGTCTTGGTAGCAGTGTTTAGTGGTGAGGAAATCCTCTGACACGTATAATCTACTTCAGACTGACATCAGCCAGCGTTGCTATCAGTGTATCCCTATCTCTCTGAGCAGACTGCGTACATGAAGCAGTCTGGGAGCCAGGCTAGACTGACACCACAACAGCAGCCTTTGGTTCCCAGCACCTAACGCTCCGCTCATAGCCCGAATATCGCCTGTGGGATTTCACCGCACTAAAGAGTCATGTCAAAGATCTCGACAACGCGTAACGTCTCCCTCAGCCACTGCTGTCATGTTCCCTCTGCTTCTCACTTCCATTTCCCTCTTTTTTTTTCCTCTCCAAGCCTCTCTTGACTCTGGTTTGAGAAGGAGACTTTCTCCCTGAGCGTTTTAACTTGTCATTTTTTTAAATACACATATCAAAGCCGGGAGTAAAGGGGGGAGGGGGGGGAAGACAGATGTTTCTCTTATGCCTTTCTACTCGAGTACAATGAAGCTTTGGAAAGGAGAGGAGTGAAGAGACGTTTGCAGAGATTCCTTTGCAATCCACATCCTTTCTCCCGACAACTGGCAATACATCATTTGTATTGATGCAATATTAAATTTCAATATCGCATGTCAAAAGGTACAAAATGATAGATCATAGCCTAACTAAATGAATTATTAAAGGCCTACGCCGGCTGCGCTATCGGCTTCTCTTACAATCAGATGTGTCAGAAGAGTGCAGTTTGTGATACTGGCAGCATTTCAAAGCTTTGTCGTTTTTCTTTCCAGCCGCATCCCAGCTTTCTTAATCTAGCTTTCTGTCACTTATTAATGTTCCCAAGGAACTAAAAACCACAGATCTTTCCCTCCCAATAATCAGAGGCTTAACTCACGTCCTTTTATTCCTCCAGAAAAATTCTTTAAAAAAATAAATGAATAAAGTCATAATTAAATATTGAATATTGAGCAGAAGATAAGGATAAGAAAATATGTTCAGCTTTGTTAGATATGTTAAGAGCAGAGACGAAGGAAGAGCACAGCTATGGTTGAGGCGGTGACTCATTCTGTGTGGTATGATTTATGTGCTCTTTATGTGCTCTGCGACCCTGTAAGTTTATCTCTATATTCCCTGTCTGATAGAGTGACTCCGTGGTTGTCTCCATGCCTCGCCACAGCACTGTGTGCCCGACGCAATGGTTGACTCTTAATTTACAAGCCGAGTCAGAGGTCGGATTTTTGACGCCTCGTCAAGTTGCGGTTGACAGGAAAAGAGTGAGGAGCAGAGGAGAAACGAAGAGAGGACGAAGGGGAAAAAATAGATGCTTTCTCACAGAAAAGGATGGATTTCACAAGCAGCCCAGTTTTTTGCACACAAAACTAAAACTGTCATGCCAAAAATAACATGGTTACTGTTTTTGAACCCTTTTAATTATAGTGATGATCAGGGCTCTTCTGAAAGTTAATTCTTTGGAGTTTATCATCAAAAGCTCAGCATTTGTCACTACTACTAGTTATTATTAGCTATTATTATTATTAGAATTAGTCATTAGTTGTTATTGACTCTTCACTCAAAATATGCTATGGAGGGAGTCAGTGAGCAATGCCAATCAGTTAAGTACACCTGCTAAATGCCTTGCTCATCACATAATTTTTGAATTTTGAATTTTGAAATTTGAAAAAGAGGTTTTAAGTGAAATCATGTAGAGGCATTTTCTTTTTTGACCTTGGAAATAATCATTAGTAGTAAAAATCTTAATTCATAGTCATCTTACTAGCTTTTCAAGTTACATGTTATTTGTCAAAGAGCTCATGTAACCTGCTGGACAGCCAATCTATTTAAAGTTTGCTAACACTAGCTAATTTTAGCCATCATGACTAACTGGTCATACGAGACCAGGTACAGCTGCAGCAGCAGACATTGTGAGGAATATACTGATTCACTTCTTGTTGAGTTAGATGAGATGATGTGTTTCCTTATGGACAGAGCCAGGCTAGCTGTTTCCCCCTGTTTCCAGTCTTTACGATAAGCTAAGCTAAACGGCTACTGGGCGTAACTTTATGGTAGTGGTATTGACTTTTCATTTATCCCTTGGCAAGAAAGCAAATAGGCATAAGGTGTATTACGTGTATTTCCTTAAAGGAACAGTTCAACATTTTGGGACTCAGCTTTTCAGTATCATAGTAGTAAGCCGTCTTTTGCTGACATACAAGACAACATTAAACTTGAGAGGCTTAGACTAGCAGCTATGTAAATCACAATACAACATTACTGTGCATGTGCCACAAGACACAGCCACTGTACACAAATCCAACCACTCACTCACTCACTCTGAGTTTAGCTCTGTTGTGGGTTCTAATCCTAAAGAGTCTGTCTCCATCACCAGAAATGTAAAGGGCCTATATGCTGATTTCTGTGTGCTTGTGGCCTCTAGGAGTGTTAATTCTCCTGTGCATGTGTGATGTCCTGAATCCCTAACCCCCATGAGGTTTTCATCTCAGGGTCCAGATTGCCGGGGCTGGTTAGGGCCTGGCAAGCCCCATGAGAAGTCACAGCCTCCATTTAGCTTCCAGATCCCATGCAAACGAACACAGGGCCCCCGTGTTAGCGTGCTAGCACTGGCTGGCAAAAATTCAATTTTCATCCCCCTTTTGTATCCAAGCCTGCTGTCTTGCCCTAACGATGCTCTCTCATTCTCTCCCCCCACTCCCCTTCTCTTTCCTTCTCCCTTCAACAACAGAACACAGTGGAGTCGTTAGGACCCTCTCTTCATTACTTCAAAAAACCAATCATTAGACACCAGAGTATATACGTAATTAGAAAATCACTTCCTTTGCAATCCCGGCTAAGTAGTTTACATACTGTAATTACAGGGACAAAATCAATTTTTAATCATTTCACTGATTGGGCTCATCAGCTCAGTAGGAACATTGTATCCTGCTTGTTGTGCGAAAGCAACATCTGGGCTAAAACAATTACCCTTTTGTGTTCCAGAGCGGCTCTGAAAATGCCTTGCTGCCACTTCCCCATGTCGTGGACGCTCCCTCTCTATCTCTATCTGTCTCCAGACGCCTTTTTCCCTTCGCCGTCTCTCTCTCTCGCGCTTTCTTTTTTTCTTTCTCTCCCTCTCTTTTCTCTTTCACTCCCTCCTTCTCTTCTCTCTCTTTCTCTTTCACTCCCTGCCCTTGACTTGGACATGGAGGATCACATTTAAAGCTTTATAAATCAATACGCTATAATAAGCTGCTCTTGACAGAGAGAGAGAGAGAGAAAGAAAGGAGGTGAAAAAAAACAACATATTGCTTTTTTAACACCTCTTGTGTTTTTGTTTCTTTTCCGCCCTTGTTGTTATTGTCATTTATGTTTTTTCATCTTTTTACATTGTTGCCTTTTAAAAAACAGATTTTGTTTGGCCCTGAAGAAATATCACCTTATTACCACGTTTTTTTGTACAGTATGTGAAGGGGGGGGAAAGTGTGACAACGTGGATAACAGTTTTAACAATTATGTAAAGACAGAAGATGGCAACTCTGTGTCTTTTTGTTGAGGTGAGACATAAATACATAATCCAACTTCAAACTGTGTCTTCTGTCCTGGTATGTTTCACCCTTCACCGGCTAATAAAATGCTTTGTATTCTTGTCTGAGAGAGGCCCGATCGATCGACATTAGTCTGAACTCTCTCTCTCTCACTTTGAAAACTCAGGAAATCAGATTTCAGAGGGGGGAGAAAAAAAATCGGTTAATGCATTGATCACCCGGGCTGTATGCAAATCACATTTGCCTCTATTCTTTTGCTGATCAATATCATTAATTAACGGCTTCGTTTTAACGGCACCCCGCAATCCCGTTAGACACCGCTGTCGACCTCAGAAATCATCCCCCCCCACCTCCGCCCCCCCGGCCCTCCGTAGTCATGGAAATGAACGGCGCGTGGCAGGGACCATAAATCAGGAAATCCAATTTGACCATGAGCTCCAGTACTAACAGTAAAATATGAGCGCTAACACAGCACACAGGTAGATCATCCCATATTGGCCATAATATTATTTATTTATGACAGGAAAACTAAAAAGAAAAGAAAAGTTTACACGAGTTTCTTTTTCAGCTAAATCTGTACAACTGTTTTAAAGGAGCACTCCACCACTTTACTTATTTTACTGATTATCGGGAGTCCTGCCAGACACGCTGTGAGAATCACTACCAAGTTGCAATTTGGGAAGTGTAGGATCCAGGAATTGTGGGGCTTGACTCGTAATTACAAGTCAGTAAACCTCGGCCTCTGCTGCTTTGATTTTGACCATTCTGATTTTAATCTGTTTCTCACAAACCCCCCAACTTCATGGAAGCACAATATTAAATCACTGGGGTATCCCTTTAAGAGTGTTACACATTTTATGTTTTAGTAAGCTTCTTTCTGTCATGTGGCATTTCAGTGTTTTAGGGGGAAAAAAGTTCATTTTAATGATTTTTCCCACTGGACATCATTGTGTGCCCACCTTTTAACCCTAATACAACACCAACAGATAGCTAACTATGTCATAATGAGTGTGTGTTTGTGTGTGTTGGGGGTATGCCCTGTGTGCTAACCAGCCTAGCTGCTGCCAGGGCTGCTGGTGTGTGGGATTAATAATGGACGCTTTTTGAAATTATTATTATTCCCAAAATGCTCTTTTGTGATTTGCTTTGAAGGGTGTGTGTGTGTGTGAGAGAGAGAGTATGTGTGTGGGGGTGTTAAGTGAGTAGGGGGGAGGTGGTTGGTGAGGGTGGTTTGGGGGGGTGGGGGGGTGGGAGGGGGTGCTTGCTTGCTCATTTGGAGAGCTTTTCCAATTATACAATTAGTCAGGAATGTAGGCCAGCGGCCTTGGTGTTCCTCCTGCTCCGCGACCCTGGATAGCAAGTCACTTTGTATTTATCTCCTTCTTTCTCACTTATCGTAGTTTGGGAAATGCATGTGAAATCAAAAATAATATGCAAGTCGAGATTTACAACAAAAGTAGCATCAGCTCTGAGTCCAGCAGGCAGTGAATGAAGCGGCCGGGGTCCCTGAGGAGCAAAGCTAACAAACGCTGACCTTCTTTGTGAACTGGGTTGCGTGTGAACGACTATGGCAGTGCACTGTGGTGTTAATAGATAAGTCACGGGGTCAGGGCTTCTCTGGTTAAATACTGTTTGTTGTGTTGAAGGGCTTTTTTGTGAATCCACCAACAACTCCCACCATGCCCCAAAACCCCACCACTTCGGGGAGATGAGTGTTGGGTTGGTTGGTTTCGGGTTGAACACACTCACAATGCTAACTACTTCTGATTCCTTTTCTTCTCCGCAATGGAGTGATATGATAAATTGATTTATGATGAAGGACAAATTGTTTTATAATTCTGCCCCTTTCTGATTGTCCCTTCACTCTTGCCTGCCTGCTACCGAGTGTGCCGCACTGGGTTTAATATGAAGCAACAACAACAGCCAAGTGCCATCTGTTGGCATGCGGATTTTCTGTAATCTCTCTTTACTGATTACAACGATGACTACACGAACCTCTTAAATAATTATCCCACAATGTAAAAAAAAAAAAAAAAAAAAAAAAAAAAAAACGCGAAATAATTATAATCATTAACTCCCACCAAGTCTGCCACTCCTCCAGCAAATGAAGGCTGTCAGAGAGAAAGAGAGAGATAAAGAGAGACAGAGTGAGAAAGAGAGAGAGTTCTTTTTTTTTTCTGCTGTGATGCCAATCATGTTTTATTTATACCAGCGGGGTAGTGTACCACACAGCAGCGACAATCTTAACCCAACAACACTGAAGAGGCAACTGTGGGAAAATTGACCCTTCTCCACCCACCACCCCTGCACCTCATGTTTTTTTTTTTCTTTTTTTTCTTTTTCCAAGAAAAAAGACATCCTCAAGTGAAGCGCAGTTATTGATGATCTACTTTGGATTACAGGTTCTATTTTGTCTCATAATTTTAGGATATTTCCAGCAGTGGAAGGTTTTAGAATAAGTCACTCTGAATAAAAAAAACAAGAATGCTTCAGTGTTTCATGCATCAAATTTAAAGATTTTAACATAAAATGACGCCTGTCCCTCCTTTTTCAGTAGCCTCATTAGTCCAAAATGCATCGTGGCCAGAAGATGGGTTGTGTTTCAGTAACAGGTGTCTCTGTGATTGCAGACGCAGCCTATTGCACACAAACTAGCTGGCTACCTACCTATATTTATATGGCTATAAACACAGGATGCACAAAGTTCACACACTCTCTCTGAGGGTTATAAAAAGGTCTTCTGGGAAATGTAGGAAATCATTAAAAGGGCAAGCTGAGGGAATGCAGGGTAAGCCAGAAAAGTAAATTACAACACATCACTCTTGGAATACACTAAACGTCACAGTATGATGATATCTAGCAGTACAATTGTGTCCAAACATTGATTTCATTTTAGGATATGATTTCCAATTAACAATTTTAACGTCAGACCTTTTAAAATGCACTCCAGAGTTTGGGGATTTGTTTGAATCTATAGATCAGTTCTGGAAGAAGTATTCAGATAAGTAATAGTCCTGCATTCAGAATTTTACTTTTATTTTCAAAACTGGCCCTTCTTAAAGTTTCACAACTGTCAGTGTAATATCATAATATATAATATCAATTGATTATTGTTGCTGATGCAGTAACATTTTGATATTCTAGTTGGTTTTTTAAGTTTTGGGGCTAATTCAAACTTCTGTACTGACGTTTTGGGGAGTTTCTTCTATGAAAATGCATCATTTTTTATAAGTTCATCATATGTTTTATATGTAAAATTTTAATATGCAATGTAACCAAATGTACTCTAAGTGTAATGGAGTAAAGAGTATTTGAAATGGAGCCAAGTAGGAACTATAGAGTGGCATAAAATAGAAACACTCAAGTACCATTACATCATAATCATAAGCACAGTACTTCAGTATGTACTTACTTACTTTACACTACTGCTGTAGATAAAATGTAAGCAACTGTCTTTAACCTATTTTTAGCAGCAGGTGTGATATGTCAAGGTTTTATGTGTGTGTGTCTATAAATGCTCATCCGTGTGTATGTGTGTGCAGGTATGTTTATGAATCCTTTTCTATCTAAGTCATCTCTGTGTGTGTATGTGTGTGTGCGTGTGCGTGTGTGTGTGCTCCTCGTGTGAGAAATGCTGTGAGAATACGTCAAGGGGAGCATGTGTTAGTTCTGCTTCCAATATGAGGGAAATCTGTGGCACATACCTCCGATATGACACAAGCCAAAACGACATGACTCACCCATGCTATATTTGATTAATAAAACTACAGCCGGCAAAATGTGTTCCAAAACAACAGACCATTACCAGGGCGCGGTTTGACTGGAGAAATGTAGCATCGTATTATTATTATTATTAAGGTATGAAAACAGAATATCAGTGTGTGGAGCATGAAATCTGATATTAAGAAAAAAAAAAAAACATCTGAAGGTTACATTTGCAGTTAATTCCATTTTCCAAGCCCGACTTTAGTGAAGCATATGTGAACGTTGGATGATAATTGAGACAGGCCGTTGTCTCAGCTTGTCCTGAAGAGGACAGCTGCCATATATGTTTAATCCCCGCTGCTCTGAATCTTTTTCAATAAATGTTATAACATGAATTTCCCAGCTTCAAGAGAAAAGGTTTCCATTGATTAGCACTTTACAAGCAATCAATTTTTACAAACCGGCTTGACCCCCTCCTCTCTTTCTCTGTTTCTCAGGAAGCCAACTCTCAGGACGATGGTCTATTATGAATTAAAAGAATACAGAGGAGTGAGAGCGGGTGAGTAATTATTGGAGAGAGGAGGAAAAAGGAAGAGGAGTGATGTTGAAGAGACGTGTATGGATTTAAGTCGAGCGAAACGGAGTTTTAGGTACCTTAGTAGGAGAGAGAGAGAAAGTCTGATTCCTGTCGACAATGACGGCGATGATGATGATGACACACTGATTACAGGCAATCAGGCGGGATGAAGCATCTAAACCCCACAAAGCAGACATATACCTCACTTGTAGTTGTCTTATGATCTCCCATCACTCACTCACACACACACACACACACGCAGACACACATACAGTAAACACACTATAACAGCCTATCACCATGAGAGATGGGGTGGCCACGCTCCTCCAGCTCCAGGAATAATGGCTTGCACCTGTTTACCATGTCACCTCTGTTTGCTAATTGTCTCCTTGAGCTGCATAGAGAGGAAGTGACGGCTTCCTGGCTTTTTGACAGGTGGGGGGGGGTTGGGAGGAGGTGGGGGGGCGGTAGGACGTTACCCCCCCCTCCCCCCCCATCTCCTCTGCTCAGGAGGAAGAGCAGGAAAGGGTGGTCCCATTAGTATCATTAGTCAATATGTGATGAAAAGATTGGCACCAAACTTGTTTTATGTCATATAGCTCCGTCCGGTATGTGTGATAATACTTAAGGTGATTAGCATAATCCACAAAAGTAAGAAAACAGGAACTTGGAGCAGCTCTGAGGCTGGCTGGTCAGTTAATATTAATGACACAGAGTTAAACCTGCCAGGATTTTTAAACAGATGAGTAAAATGAGACATTGCAATTCTCTAAAGACAACGCGCATTCAGCTGCAAGATGTTTTGGTTCAACAGGAAGTAAGAAGATTTATAATGAAGATTGTAGTCTCATCTTATCTACTTCTAACTTATTTGTAAGAAAAGAATAACTGATTCTATCTCTGAATATGGGTGTATCTTCAAATATTGGATATTGTTACTCAATTCCTTAAAACTCTCATGAAATTAATACATTTATGTTTGGTTATTTTGTGTCCCCAGATCTAATTGTTCCTTCATTTATTGTTATAAGGCCCCAAAAAAAAGAAAAACATGGTTTGTGTATTTGTATCTCCAAGTTCCACCCTTTTCTTATAAAGTTTCTAAAAAACATGTTTGATGTCTTATCTCAAGTCAAGATGGCATATACACAAAATGTTGTCAAAAAAAATATTTGCAATGAACCGAGTGCATTCTCCAGTTCCACTATTCTTCTAGCATGGGAGTTAAGATGATAAGACTGATACCAGTTTCCTCTCTGTGCATTCACTAGAGAGAGCTTGGTCCAGGACACAATTAGCCTAGCTTAGCACAAAGACTTGGGGACTGGAAATAACTCCTGATAAGAAAGCAGACTTTTCACAAATAAGTATGTCTACAAGTCTGGGTCTGTGTTGGCCAAATACACAGATTTACTAAGCAAATGTTTACTTAATTAGACTCAACCCATGATTTGAGAGAATTCAGATTTGAAAAGTGGAATCCCGCTCCTTACTAGCACCAGCAGCAGCCACATGAGCAAGAGGTGTCTGGTTGGGTGTCAGTCTGCGACATTATCACTGACATATCCTGCAGGTCTCTCTGCTGCCAGAGGTGCAAACATATAGCCTGACACCTTCTCAGCTGCTACCATGAGTGTTCCCTTTGCTGTCTTTGTCTCGCCTGCTATTCAACTGTCAAATCACGTTCCTTCTGATGGCCGGTCCTGCCTCGACGTTATGGTCATTGTGGAAATAGGTGAAACGAGAGAAAAACAAATGATGAAGCATTGTGTGCCGGATAATCTGCTTGACACAGTGAGATGATTTTGGTAGCAGTTCTCTTCATCACATATTGGATTAGAAGGTGGGCAAAAATCTGCAGTTTTTTTTGTATGACAAAAGTAAAATGCAGATTTATGATATACAGTAAGTTCAGCGTGCATGCATGCATGTGGTGCGATGGAAGCCTGAGGGATTTCTGAATGATAATTTGTTCAAATAATCAAACAAGCTGAAGAAAACGGAAGGCGGAGATTGCGAATAACTAACTCTCTCCAATTACGGCGTAACTCCTGAGCGAGCCGTTTGACCCACCAGCAGATGCTTCAAAGGGCAGCTCCCAGGTATGAATGTCTCTTGCAGTGTGACTGAGTAGCATGGCGCTGTTTAACAAGTGCATGCTCAATTGACTTTCCCCCGGATAAACAAAGATTTAAATGAAAACAAAAGACGCGTGCGCGGGTGTGTAAGTGTGACAGACACCTTTAATATCCTCCCCTTTCCCGTGATCAATCGGTGTGATCGTACCTGTGTGACTGCCGCCGCTCCAACGAATGCCGGATGTCAGGAAGAGCGCCGACAGCTCCACAGAAGGTGGGACGTCAAGAGCCTGTAAACAAAGCACACACACCAGGAAATTCACAGTCATCCGCATTTGAAGCTTGACAAGTTTGCAACACTGGCGACAGAAGAGAAATACCCATTGAAATATTGTTGCGCTGATCCCTCCCCCCCCCCTCCCTCCTCCCCTCCTCCCCCCTCCCGCATCTTTATTTTTCCTCAGGACTTCCTGTGAAGACGTGAGTAATCTAACAAATATATGAACTGTAATTGCTTGTGTATATCAATCTTTTACTTTTTTTTCATTTCTTATTCTTATGACTTTTTTTTTTTTTTAATTTGACACTGTAATATCCAGTTGGAACTGAGGGAATCATATTGGGACACATACTAAGACGCTCAAGGTTTATCATTTCAGACAGTTAAAATACAGTGTTGGGGCATTAAAAAAAAAAAAAAAAGCAGGAAGCTTTGTTCTCATAAGCAGAGGAGTCTACACAGCACAGCAGAGGATGATATCTGATCCAGCTTTGAAGCTCCACCGCTTAACGCCAGAAAAATAATCAAGCCGACACAAAGTATGTGAAATAAAAGACTGCCACTCCCCTTTAAAGTAGCATGTAACCCCCGTGAGTGGCATTTGAGCCGAGGCCTCACAGAGAGAGAGAAACTGCCTTTCCATCCCAGCACGTTAATATAAGTCATGATATATTTCCTAAAACCCTTTTTTTTTTTTTTTTTTTTTTTTTTGGGAAAAGTTGCACAGCTCTGTTGTATGTTGGAGAAGCTAATTTATCCATTTCTACGCAGCTGACTAAACTGCTCCTGATTTACATTTCATTTTTTGTGACATTTCAAACGTTTGCTTAAATCTGCTGAAGTTTGCTTAGATGGTAATCTGCGATTTCTTGGTTTTGTATATTTACCTTCAATATTTAGTGCTAAACGTTCATAGCTGCAGTGTTGTGTTTTTTTTTTCTTCCTCTTTTCTTTGCACTGCCTTACCCAAAGATCACCTGTCAATCACGCAGTTTCTTTGAGTTTCTGTAGATGGCAACGCTGCATATTATTACTTAAAAAAAAAATCCCACTGACTGGCAAAGAAGTACGGGTCCAACAAATTCTCATGGCTATACTGGATGTGGAGAGGCAGCCAGGCGCGGAGAAGCTGGCTCGGTCCTGCGACAAGGAGGGGGTGGAGGGGGGACACAGATGTGGAGGGTCTGCAGGAGGGCCACCCAGATCTACCCACCACTACTGTTTCAATGGAGCGTCAAGAGTAAAACTCACACACACACACACACACACACACACACACACACACACACGCGCGCTCACACAAAGCCACGACGTTGCCTTAAGTCACAATCTAAATTGGCTCCCAAGGGCATACCGACTACCTTGTTCACCAAAGGCATTGTGTATGTTTTCTGAGTGCTTAGCATATGCTGCCGTAACCTGAGATCTCTCTCTCTCTCTCTCTCTCTCTCTCCTGTACACACATACATGCATACACAAACACACACACACGCACACACACACACACACAATGTTGCCAGAAGTTGCTCTGTTTTCTCCCTTTACGTATTTCCCATCAGGCCCTTAATTAAATTCAAAATAGTTCACATCTACCTATTAAACCATGTTGCACCAACCGCCCACCAGACAAACCTCGACAGAGACACAAATGCAGGCAGGGTGATGGGGTGGGGGGGGTTGTAGGGGAGGGAGGGTGTAGAGAGGTAGGAAGAGAGGAGAAAACTACAAGGAGCTGCTCTCAGATCACAAGCGATGAGGAATGTCATGTCTGCTTTTTATACTGCCATATGTTATTGTAATACTGATGTATGAAAGGTAAACACACTGTGCTTTTCTCTATTATGTGTAACTTACATGAATAAATCGCTACTGTAATGAAACGTGATGTATTAGTCGATTAAATTCTCAAAATCCATCAGGTTGATTTTCTAGACATGGATGTTTTACCTTGAAATTTCTATATATTATTATCTAACCTATACCTTATTGCCTTTTTTTTATGATCAGAACTAAATACGAAGTCATAAAAATGCTCACAAACTATATCCACAGGCAGACAGAGATGGGTAATTGTTCTACCAGAGTGAAATATCACAGCGAAAGCTACTGACACTTGATGGAATCTGCAGCATCTATGATTTGATATCAAAGCGCAGTGCAGAGTAATGAAAATAGCTCACATTTGAAGACAGTCTAACCTTTCCTGTGTTTACCTTATTAAAGAGTGTGTGCCTTAACTGGTAGTGCAATACACATGGGGGGGAAAAACAATGTGTATAAAGCCAGCAGTGTTTAAGCAGGCGAACAGTAAAGTAATAGGCAAGAGCAGTGAAGTGTTGATTCTACAAAAGATGCGGGGGAAAAATTGCACCTTAGTGCGCACACACACACACACACACAAACATATGAGCAAACACACATATATACACGCGCACACATTCCCTCCCCCTCCTCAATATACTCCCACAACACGGCCGGCTGCCTGGCAGCCGAAGTTAACATTTTCAGAGAAAATATTCCTTGCCTCCAATAGTCCGATGTAATTCATTTTCCATCTCTGTTCATTAATCATTGTTAAAATTAGTGATCCATTTCTTCCACTCTGCCATCTGCACTCAGCTTCCTAACAAACATGACACCTCAGCGCATAATAAAAGCTGACAGCTACGAGGAGGCCTTTCCAAATAGCTTTCTGCATATGTGCACCTCCACGACTGATGCCGTTGTCAGACAAAAGTAGGTTATTTAGACCGCTGGCTGGAGAGCTCTGCATACACACATGTGCACACTCAAACATATATGAGCATATATATATATATATATATATATATATATATGTGCATCTACACACACGTGTCCCAAGACTATGCAAATACAGTACATGTCAAAAAAGAAGAAAATCCCACACGAATAATCTCAGAACTCGTAGTCACACGCACGCTGTTTCATGCACATGCACCCGCACATACACAAAACAACAGATGTGCCTAATCTTGAATGGAATGTGCTAAAATCCTGATAAGGAACCCCCCCACCCCCTAACACTTCACAGCAAAGGGGTACAGTGAGGAAAATTAGAAAAAGGGAAACAAAAATTATCATGAAAACCAAGAGAGCGAAAGAAACGGAGAGAAAGAGAGAGCCCTTAAAAGTTTCAAGTATTCTGTTTTCGCTTTAAGACGGGCTGGAACATTGTACTTTTCCATTTGCATTTGCTTCCAGCAGCTGTGGCATTTGTGTCAATTTGTTGTGATATTGTATATCAGCTGGGCTGCACCCTAATCTTAACTAAACTAGGCTTAGAAGCGTGATAGTGTGGGATAGAGAAGGGAAGAAAGAGAAGGGGGAAGAATGTGAGTCACCGGGCTAGACGATGCCCCTCTCAGGTCACCCAGGCCTCATAAACACCCCTCTAATTCACATAAAAATACTTGGATGGAAAGCCATCAGCTCCCCAGATGCCCCTACAGACACCTTAGCGCTCAGGCCGGAAGCCTGTGTTTTCCTTCGCCTGATTCGGATGCTCAAACAGACCTTATCCTCTTGCCATGTTTCCATCCCGCTCTAGAAAGAAATTTAACTTTCTGTCTGTCAGAAAACCCCCAAGAAGAAAAATGTCATTAAGGTGCTGAAAAACTTGCAGGCTTTTTTTTTTAACTTTAGCGCACAAGAGGAAAAGTGATTTCACCTCGTTGTTTCAGTGTCTCAGTGTTTTATCCGCACGCAGACGTATAGTTTAGTGAAGCATAAAGCAAGGATGCGTTCTAATATCAGTGAATTTAGCTGCATGTCTGTGTTGAAGTAGTGAAACAAACAGGTGGAGCCACATCAGAAAAGCCTTTTACAAGTAAAAAATGTTACTATTCATTACTTATTTATCATCATGTGTTATTTATCACATGATTTCTATTATCACCGAATCACTTTTCCACCACAAACAAATGCAAAATCATAAAAAACATTGAAAAAAATCATTAATAAAAAAAAATTTCATGAAAACAAATCAAGGATAAATTTGAACGCCACCCAAGTCTCTCTCTCTCTCTCTCTCTCTCTCTCTCTCACACACACACACACAGCTTACTCACATTACTTTCCTCTAGTGTCCTGATAACACCCCCCCACCCCCCAAAAACTGTCCCTTCTCACATGCACACACACACACATATGTACACAATCAGACACCCACACACACACACACACACACATGCATGTTCACATGTACACACACTTAAACCTCAACAATCCTATGCTGCTCTAGTCCTCTGATTCTCTTCTGCACACACACACACACACACATGCTCAGAGACACTCACACACACACACACGGTCAGGATCCCTCCCTGGCGAGGTGTGTGTGTGTGTGTCTCTGCCCGAGGCACAGCACATTAATCTATATAATGCCCTCAAAGAGAAGGCTTTTTCACACCGCTAACTGCCAAGGACTACGAGGGGCAGCGGCTGAGCCATGATTCAGCTGTTAGCCCAACTGGCGTCCCCGCGCACAATCACCCCTCCCAACACACACACACACACACACACACACACACACACAATATGTTAGCAAGAATACACACACACAGTACATCCTTCACTGGCAAGAAAGACAACGCAAACACCTTTTTAAGCTCATACAGGGGACGTGAATGTGTGTCGTACACATGCACACGATATGAAGGATGGGTATCGACTCGATTCTGAGCAAAATCTTCTTCACTTGTTCTTTGATCAGATAGTTCCTCATGTCAATCACAATTTGACCAATTTTAGAGTGTATTTTATTCAGGTGAAGTTCTTACAGCTGCTTGTGTTTGGACAAATATTTAACATTTGAAATGTTTATCACTTGAGCTGTTGTTTTGGCACACTGGTATCCAAACTTGGAAACTAATATTGGAAAATTTCAACCTTGATAACAGAGTCCCATCACTGAATTTTTCAATTTTGGCCCCATGAAATTCAGAAAGCAGCAAATCCAGACCATGGCAAATATAAATCTTCACATCTTCCATCATCAGCAGACACTATGGAGGAAGAGTTTACTGATGTTACCTTGCAGGATTTCTGGGCTTCAGCATGCTCATATTTCAGACAGTAACCTCCTACCGGTGTGCGAAGTCGCCCAGTGCAGATTTAATATTCATTTGTTGCACGGAGGGCCACAAAACAGACAGCCCAGAGCGGTGATTGGAGGGCCAGTGCTCAGAGACAGACGGCGAGCAGAAGAGCAGCTAAATCATCTTGACATTCACCAAGAAGTAGCCACACAGAAAGCTACTGCTGCTGTTAGTTCTCCCATCGACTAATTTGGTTCTACTTAACCCCTAAACACCCCGCGCACACACACACACACACACACACACACACACAAGTGGATGCAAGGCAAACAGAGGCTGACACACACATATGCACATGCACAGGAGTGCACACGCCCCTCGCAGTGACACATTTAATTCCAGGTTCTCAGCACATCTGAATTACAGCAGGCTGATGAGGGAGAGAGGGCCAGGCCCCTCCGGACTGATTAGCATCATTTAAGAAAGCCTTCCTTTTCCTTTTCTGCTCGCCTCAGCGACCTCTCTCTCCCTCTCTCCCTCTATCACTCTCTGCCACTCGCCCCGGCCCGAACCACCCACCACCCAGCCTACAAGATGGGTGGCATCCCCGCCAGCACAAGTCAATATGAAGTACACTCATTTACATCTAACACAGGAGAACAACTCAAGTGCCTGCGCCTCTGGGGCTATTTTTTTTTTTATTTTCTTCAAGTATTCATAGACAACTGCTTGTTAGCTTTAGATTCTGTTTTCTAAAAGTGTGGACAGAAGGACATAACTAACTCATATATACGTCAGGCGCCATATGATGCCATTTTTTTTTTTGTGCGTGTAAAGTAAATAAGACAGAGGCTGTTTTATTTGTGCATTTCCCCCCTTCTAAATTATATAAGCCTTGCACATGGCTTAAAATTTTGTAAAGCTTTTCTGAAAATCCTACTTATGGTTGCCATTCTGTGCCAAAAAGTTCATCTGGCCTGTAAATTTAAGCATGGATTACAAATATTCAAATCATGAGCTTACTGTTCAAATAAACATTTCCAACAGGGAGGGGAAAAGTTGCAAGGCATACACTTTCAGCATAATTCCTCCTCTGGCACCTCCCCTCCCCTCGCTCCTAATAAAACAACCACAAAAAAAAAAAAAAAAAAAAAAAAATAGCAGGGAGGAGAAAGTGGGATATGGGTGGGAAGGGGGAGGAAAAAAGACAAGAAATGCAAAAACAAAAGGCAGAGTTAAAAGTTCGGCTTCTTCATTTATCGTGCGGCTGGATAAACAGTGTTGATGAAATATGTAATTAATGTAATTGTAACCACCTATGCAATTACAGTCAGCCGGGTGGGCTCGGCTGTGGCCCCGGTACACCCTGCCATAGGACAATAGGGCACCTTATTACAGATTTAAACGGGGGGGGGGGGAGGGAGGAGGGGGGGGGGGGGGGGGGGGGGGAAAAAGGGGGGAGGCTTAAGCTGGTCAGCTGCTCACCACATGGTAGAAATAATAAGGACTGAAGTCACAATCATTTCAGCTTTGGTTTAGCTTCGCTGATCACTGCACTTTATACTGGACAATACAATACCTGACAAACTCCTGAGCCATAGTACTCTATCTGTCATATACATATAATATGATGCAGCCATGGAGGAAGTTCTCATATTAGTAAAAGTATAAATACTACAAAGTAAAGAAAAGTCTTGAAGTATCATCTGTGTAATGTGCTTAAAATATCAAAAGTACTCAATGCAGAAAAAATGCTGCTGTAAATATTATTTCATATATCATCAGATATCATGGGTGAGAAATATTGTTGATACATTCATGTACTTGACAGTTTTTAGCCAGTTTGTACTTCATATATTAATGTTGAGTCATTTATGCGACGCTGCATCATGTTTTATAAGTTAAATGTTTTCTTTGCAAAATCCAGCTTTGTAAAGTCACCTGTAACATGAATGTAACAAGTACCTCAAACCTGTGTAAAAGTAAAGTACTTGAGTAAATGTACTTAGTTACATTCCACCACTTGTAATCTGTTGCATTTACATTAGTATTTGAATGTTTTTGTATTCTTAGCGCACAGTACGACCACCTGCTTTCAACTAACCTGCGAATGCAACCAAAAGGCCCAAAATAAAACCATTCCTGCTCCCACAGCAGACAGACAGCTACACATCACGGAGCAGGAAAGGTGTAGTTATCAGTGCAGACAACCATCATGTCACCGGGCTAAAGATAAGTCATAGTTTGGGTTAAGGTGTAGCCCCGCTGCCCAGGCCTGTTCACACTGACAGCCGGTGTTATCCCTGGGATTAAAATAGCCTCTTCTCTGCTACCCGCCCCTGCCCAGCATTAAAGTCTTCCACATTTGCAAAATTGCAAACAGATGCAACTCAAGTACCTGCAAATAATCTGCCAAGACCAATTTCAAAAGGGAGATTTCAGAATATGTGGGAGTCATTAGAGGGAGTATTATTTCAGCGATGAGCGCGAGAGGGCCAGCCGTGGATCACCCAACCAGATGGGTTCTGCTGCCTTTTATTCAGGAAGAAAGAAGCCGACGTGTTCTTCATCTCCCCCATTCCCCCCAAATGAAGATATATAGCGTGTATGAAACAATTACGGCAGAATATTGGAAGTTTCAGAGGCAACCAAAGAATGTCAAATTTCCTTTCGAGTTTCTCAAAACAATCTTTTCATCTTCTTCCCAGTGAGGATGCTTTCAGATGGGGGGGCTGAGGAGAGGAGAGGAGGGGGGGGAGCAGGGTGGATGGAGGGTGGAGGGTGGAGGGGGGGGGGTTTCGATGTAAACGAGGATACAGACACAGAGATCTGAAGCTTTTATTGTTTTGTATTGAGTGTAAAATATGAAAAAGAATTAAAAGGTAGACGCCTTAAAAGAGGCCTGTGGCGTATGTAAATGAAATATGTTTCTGTGGCGTAATTTGCAACTGCTGCTGTTGTTATTTTTCAGACGGTTATCTGAAGTTTTTCTGGTCGCCTCAGTGCGGCTTTAAAGCGACGCACAACAAAGCGCTCACCAATTAAAGATGATTTTAACACCAAGAACTGCAGCAAACTTCATTAGATTCTCCATCCAGCCGCTGACAAAAAGCCATTCAGAATGCAACTTTAAGCATTGGTAATGAATAATGTATAATCAAAACGCACTCTTTTTTTTCTTTTTTTTTCTCACACTAGCCATTCACAACATCCACCACCTCTTATAAGGAATGAAATGTTTATATCAAGTGGAATTTGATTAGGTGACTGGTTATTATTGCTAGCAGGGAAGCAGAATAACAATCTGAGGCATTTAAAAAAATGATCAAAATCACCAAGCCCTTGAAACAATACACATTCAATCAAATTCTTCATAATTGTAACAGTAGGAAGCATTTTAGGCATTCCACCCACAACAAACAGGCTTTGTTCTCCTGTTATGAGAGGCAGTGAGGGGACACAATCAAGTGCGTGAGAAAGCCAGGAACGCAGGATTTCAAGCAATTCCTCCCTCTCTCTCTCTCTCTCTCTTTCTATACCCCCCCCTCCCTCCCCCCCCCCTTTCTCCCCTCCCCTCTCTTTTTTTTTTTTTTTTTTTCGGGGTCGCACATATTATTTGCTTCCTGTCTCATTGTAGCTGGCAAAAAGAGAATTTGGTAATTGAGTGGTACAGAACATGTGCCCTCCCTGCTCGCAGATGACAGATGGATTATAAAAACTTCAAAGGCGAGCATTTGGAGCACCAGGGGAGAGATGCTAGGTATTTGAACTATCATTCTTTACCCAGGAGACAATGACTGCCTGACATGGTGCATACATCAAGGAATAGTGCAACGGCACAGACATAATCCAACACACACACACACACCCCTCCTTTACCCCTTCTCCATCTCTCTTCCTCTCCTTGTGCTATATATTTAACATCCTGTTCTGAGCAACTTTGCGCCAAGCTCAGGAACATAACAAGTGGGGGGTAAGGCAGGGAGTCTGGAGGAGAGAGAGGGGAGGCGGCACTGGCAGGGGAAGGAATCTTATCTTTGCATTTTTTTTTTTTTCTTTTCTTGACTTGTCACCTTTGCGGGCTATTCGCTGCTTACGGGGTTCAAACTCTGGCGCCTCCTTCCCCTTGGTCGGTAAAATAATCAGAGTTTAGCTGTAGCTTTGTGTTTTTAAAAAGTACAGCCAGATTAGCAGGCCTTGAGGAAAAACTGTAAGCACTACTGTACTGTAAGTGAAGGGGAGAATGGTGGGCGGCGACGCCTATAATCATCTTATAAGCATGATTTATGAAAAGGGCCATCTGCTTTGCCTTACTTAAGCACGGAGGCAACCTTTAATAATATAAGGACATGGGGAGAGGAGGGGACGGAGGGTGAGTACGAAAGGGGAGGGGGGGGGGGGACTGTTCGACAAGATGACACACACACAATGATTTCAACAAACTGGCAACCCGAATGCAAGTATCTCTCTCCCTCCCTCTTTTCTTTTTTTCTTCTTCTTCTTCTTCTTCCTGTCTCTTCTCCTCTTCAGCATCCAGCCATTAGTTCAGATGGCAGCTAATCGCCGGTGACCTCCCCTGTCACACCATTTAACCCCAGCCCCTCCCCTTGACCCTGAAGGAATTAGCAGCCTCACTGTAACACACACACACACACAGACACACACACACATGCATACAATTCACAAACTACCCCGCAGACAGAGAAAAAGTCCTTTTACCCACAGCGTCTACACTCACTCACACAAGGATATTGCTATCCCAGTTTTCCTGATCATTCTTTATGTTTCTTAGAGAAAATCAAAAGACCAAAATTCTATGATATGATTCTCACAATACTCAGAAAAGCAAAGTATTCTATCCATTCGTCCCAAAGTTTTATCTGCCAATAGTTTTCCCAATAAACCAGTTAACCGTTTAGCCTATAAAACCTTAGAAAAATCATGAAAAATGTGCAACAAGTTCCCTGAGCCCAAGTTGACATATCCAGACTGCTTGTTTTGTCCAGCCAACAGTCCAAAACCCAAAGATATTCTGTTTCTTATCACAGAACATTAAGAAAACAAGCAAATGATTACATCTAAGAAGCTGGAACCAGTGACTGTTTGGAGTTTCTGTTTAAAAAACAACTTAAACGGTTAATCAGTAATAAGAACTGTTGCAGATTCATTTTCTAACGATCAACTAATCGATTAATTAATTAACTATTTCACCTCTAGATTACTTTCAGCATTGATTAATGTCTCTCTCTTTTTTTTTTTTTACGATTAATCAAGTTCATCGTTTATCGTCTGATAACATCAGAAAAAGTGAAAAATGTCCATTACAACTTCCCTGAGTCTAATGTGACGTCTTTAAACTGTATATTTTCTCCTAACATCAATCCAAGACCCAAAGAAACTCAATTTACAGTGATATAAAACAAGAGAAAAGCTGCAAATCCTCACATTTCAGAAGCTGAAACCAGCTGCTGCTTCATTTTGTCTTGATAAATGCCTTCATCAAAACTGTTGTCGCTTAAATTTCTCGTTTCACTATCATTCATACAGGAAAATGATCTTGTTGAAATTCTTCATTCCTTTAAATTCCAACAGAAAACACATCAGGTTTGTCGGACAAATCAACAGGCGAGGAACAAACCGAGTGATATAACCTATTATATACACGAAGCCAACAAAAAGTCTAAAAACGTTACGGCTCTGACATGATCGGTATTCACGCCCCAGCCGCTGCCCTTTGGCCTCGCTGTGACCTGGAAATGGCTCCCAGCGCGACCTTAAAGAGCGGCGGGAGCGGTGGCAGCGTGTGGAGGAGGTGGTGGGGTGGTGGGTGTATCATAATGAGGCCATACGGCATATGCTATTGTGCTGCAAGCCACACACACACACACACACATTTCCACATGTGCGTACACACACACACACACACTCACACCCCTCCCCGTGTGGTCACCTTTTCAGTGTCCATCAGGATTGTCGGCCTAATCCTCGTCGGATCATCTCATCAATGCCTAGGCTGTTTATGTGTAATGGATCTCATCTAACTCCCTCTCTCTCTAACCCCCCCTCCTCCTCATCCTCCCCCCTCTCTCTCTCTCCCCTCCGCCCCCTGTACCCCTCCCCTGCCTCCCTCCAGGTCCTCTAAACATCTCCCCTCGCTCCTTCACAACCTTTCTCTCTGCTCCTCAAAGGTATACATCTACTTTTTGATTTTTTTTTCTTATTTTATATTCCTTACAAATGAGTCGCGTTGATTCTGCTTCAGGATGTGCGCTGAGAAGACGGGCATGACTGGAAAATAAATCCAATACTTTCTGTATGTTCTGCTTCCAGACAGATGCGCGACAATATTTTCATCAGTTAGAAAGTGTATCTTTAAAAAAACATATGCATCTGATGATTTAAATGTTTTTAGAGGTTTACTTTTAGAGAGAAAAACATTATGACATTTGTAAACTCTATAGATACTGTATGTCCATCCTAAATGGCTTTAACCAAACATATTGATATTGTTATCATAAGTCAAATCCTGCTTTTCATACCCCTCAGTTTTGGATATGGCAGAACTCAAAATAAATTCCAGATTCTGGTCCGCCGTATAATTTTCTTGACAAACCTGTCATGGAAACTGTATAATCGTTTGTCTTTCCACCCTTCCCATCCTTCCTCCCTCTCTTCATCCTCCTCCTTCTCCTCCTCCTCGAAGCCTCGCAGCATGTGTAAGCAGAAGCGCACGTGCTTCTCCCTTCGCCCTCATTACGAGCTAACTACGCTGTTTGATTAAAAGCGTGTACAGAGAGGAAGAGAGAGACACAGGGAGAGAGCGAGAGAGAGAGAGACAGAGAAAGAATGAAAAGAGAGAGAGAAGAGGAGGAGGAGGGAGAGGAGGGGGGGGGGGGGGGTTTCAGGGAGGGGAAGAGGAAAAACAGGCCGAACCTCCATAATTAAGATCACTTCACAGATTACCTCCGGCAACAAAAGCGCGGCGAGCGGCCGCCCGCAGCCACAGAAATTGGATGAAAAAGGGGAGTTGAGGAGGAGACTGACCTCCGCCGCTCTCCGCCGGGCTCCGCACGAACTCGAGCCACGGCTGGATCAAATGGCCCCCCCAGCAGTAACTGACACACATACATCTACACACACACACACACACACACACGACAGGTACTGGCACATGCTGTAGATGCAGCCAGAGCGAACTGAGGAAAAGTGCACTTCTTGCGGGCAGAGGCAGACACGCAGAGAGAGACTCCAGAGCACCTGAGGGTTTACGTTACAGGTCACATATTAGAAAACACCTCCTCTCCGCCTGGAGACCAGATCCTTCCAGCGGTGAAGACCGAAAAAACCCAAGAAACAACTTCTCTAAGTATTATTTTAGGAGAATGATGTTTTTGCTGCAGTTTTCTGCATTTCATTGGAAAGCCCACATCCAGGATGGCCATCAAGAGATCATCACTTCTAAATGAATCTAAAATTAAACATTAGTGAGCTGCACCTTATATGTTGAATTGGTGGATTTGCTGGCATGTTTGATTCTTATGGGACACAACATTCATAACACTAAATGGGAGACAGAGGAGCAACAAAAATTTCCAAATATTCTTCTTAAAATTACCACTAGGAGGCTGATGTGAAGTGTGGTTTTTTTTCCATTTGGGAGCTTGTTTTTACCATAAATCTGATTACGATGTGAACACAGAATCACACCACCGATGGGATCCTGTCACCCATGGAATTGATGTCAAACCACCCTGCCTATCACACCTCACTTATCTTTTTCCCTTGATTTTTACTCTTCTTGCTCTTCCCTCCTTTTGTTTCCATCATCCTCACCCTCAGTGTTCTCCTCCTCTCCTCCTCAGTCCACCTCGCTCCCCACCCCGCGAACCAACCCTGATCTCCGGCGAGCAGGGGGGGGAGGCCATTTACTCTAATCACAGGGATCTAGCAAGAGCGCCTCGAAGCCCTCGGGGGCTGATCGGCAATCAGAGAGACGGAGGCTACGAGGGGGAGAGAGAGAGAAATAAACTCTACCTCAACTTCAGATCTGTGGAACAAACCTCTCCGATCCCTAATCCGAAGCAGCTCTGCCATGAGATTGTTGTGTCGGTGGGTGGGCGAGATGAGGTCTATTCGGGAGGACATGAGCAGGAAGCCAGACGACCTCCAATGACAGTGTGAGCTTTGGTCAAGAGGGTCGCGGTCAGGGTGAAGTGTTGAGGCGCTGGGTCAGGACAGGAAGGGGCAATAAGTGAGGTTGTTACTGTGCTGTGGTACAAAATACCGTCTGTGAGGCTTTTCATAGTTTATCAATAGCAATGACTCAAGAACTTCTCCATCAGGTTATTTCTTTCTTATTATTTCCAGTTTTTTTTTATAACTTCAGCCTCATTTTTGTAGGTTTAGCCATCGTTTCTATTGGTTACGGTAACAAACTCACCAAATTAAAAACTGAGATTTGGGAACATGGTGAAAATGAAGTCAGACAAGGAGATAAAACCAAACTTGAGCACACCTCAAGTTATCATTCCTCACTGCATAAGAAGACTGTGTGCCCATGTGACCATGACAAGTACGGTAGGTCAAAGTTGACACTTTAACAGAGCTGGATACTGAACTTGATGACAGTGCCCCTTCATCTGAATGTTCCCAGCCCACAAGATCTTTTTTTTTTTTTTTTTTCTTTCTTCTGGTCTCTTTGGGAGGCCCACTGTACAAGCACAGTAGAGTCTTTCTCCCTGGCCCTAACCGCTCAGCCCATAAACTTTACATCAGCACATAAAAATAAATAAATACATCACACACTTAAAAATAACTTCTAAAAGTTTTCTGTACAATTATCTGTAATTACTTGAAAATCAATAATAGAAAAAGTAACACTTGACCTTGTTTGCAGTGAGAAGTGGCCTGTCAACTGTTTTACAACGTCCCTTATATAACGGTGGTCTATGGGGGCTCTTTTAATAAGTCAGCGGTAAACTGTGATAATTCCAAGATCTCAGCAATTCCTTTGGTTTTGTTATCACAGCCGACGGCCAGAACTACTACGAAAAGATCTAAGTTGCAATTAAATGGAATTATACTTTAAAAAGTCACTTTTCTCCCTTTGATTTGGTGCAAAACCTCTGTCACAATATGAGACACCATGATACACGACGCGATCCAAGCCGAGAGAAGAAGAAATTCTTCTTCCTATTCTTTCTTTAATGGGTGCAACAGAGTGACAGAAGGTTGGAAAAAGCGAATCTGTTTAAAATGACCCCCCAGTTTTTGGGACACACATTGTGAACGGGTGAGCGGACTCGAAGTGTGAACTCACTCCCACCCTTCGAGCCTATCAGTGTCATCAACCACACCATGGATGCAAAGGCTTCAAGTGTTTATCCCTTCTCTCTCTCACTCTCTCTCTCTCTCTCTCTCTCTCTTTCTCTCAGTCTGTGCAGATCTGACAGTCCTGTTTACCAAAGCAGCCGACAGACAAGCTGAACAAGGGCCCGGGCCCCAGCACTTCCACTTAACTCTCTCCCCATTACTACGATTGGTGTGAACGACACAACAAAAGAGATGAAATGCAGTTCTGAGGCGAAGAAAACAACTGCAACTCACGATCAAGAATAATAATAATAATAACAAAAAAGACACAGATGAAAACAAAAGGAAGAGGAAGATGAGGAGGAGGAGGAGGAGGAGGAGGAGGTGGTGGTGGTGGGGGATAGAGAAAGAAGATGATGAGGTGGGTGGTTTAAAAAAAAAAAAAAAAAAAAAGATGATTTGAGAAAATTGTTGGAAATTGCGGGAGATCTGTTAAAGGTTTCATTTTCAGCAGGGGTGGGAGCGCATCTTATGACTTAAAAAGAGGTATTAAAGGAAAGAGCCAGGCGCCGGGGGAATTCTCCCACGTCGGAGAGCTCGCTTTTTAAATTCAACCCCGGTAATAACGCTGATAAATAATAGATAAATAGTATTTAGCTCCCACCTTGAACAACACTTTTTAAAGTAGTTCATGAAAGACTGACAGCTCTTTGCGAGCAAATGCGCTCACACAAACACACACACACACACACAAACACACACGTGTGCCCGCACACATGTAATGTGTATTTTACCTAATTAAATAAAACACCAGGTGGGATTGACTGATTGTGTGTGTGTCTGTGTGTGTGTGTGTGTGTGTGCAAGTATGTGTGTGCATGGACATAAAAAGAAAAAGCAAGGAAGAGAAAGAAAGATCAAATATTTATTAGATGAATTTGATGAACTTCACATTTATTATTATTGGCTTCATCAGCAACTAAATGTTAAAGTAATAATCTTGAATATTTTCATTTAAATAAATGTCTGTTAAGTCACTATCTATTCCTGAATGAGGTAACATAATGGTGACTGAGCCTATAGCCCGCTGATGAAAGCTCTTGTATTTGCAGTATTATGATTATTACGGACTGAGTTGATGGCCACTTTCCCGCCATGCGTTTATATCACAAGCAGCTCAGTCAGTGACATGTTTTCCATCGCCCAGTGGCCGTACGCGGACCTAACGCACAGACTCCCTCTTCAGTTCGCTTGTGCTAGCGGGACATCACACAGTGACACTGTCCAAAAACACACCTGCAATTACCGCTTAGCGCCATACGGTGATGCCAGATCTTCGAGATTGCGACTTTAAATTAGATAAAGAAACGATAAGGGACTGTACGAAAATTATCAGCGGATGAAGACAGGTCATATGGGGTGTTGTAATTTTTATTTTTACTGAAGAGAAGGGTTTTTGGGAGGGCAGGGTCTTTTATTTTTATGTTATCTCAAATCAATAAGGCTCCCTCTTGTAAAATTATTCAAAAAATATAAAATACTTACACTAACAAGGAGGTTTTCATGTGCGCCATGGGGCGTAAATGGCCTTTCTGCCATATGCAGACGACAATACACCTTTCTCTGTGAGAGGGCTCCCTCATCACAACCAAACACGTAGCTAGTAGGACCAAAATATCCGTTTAGAGAAACACAATGCATGTGGAGCCAATTAGCGATTACTGATTGAACTGTGTTTTTTAGCAAAGGGTGCTTGAGTTTTTCACAAGCCTTTACAGTCTCTCCTTTATTCTGCATCATAACAGGAAGCAAAACTGCAGTAAAGTTAAATGTTTCTAATAAACTTAGCTTGTAGATCCAAGTTTAGCATCATATTTTTATTATTTGGAAATGGGGCTGGGGTGAAAATATTGCAGCGTTCAAGCCCTTCAGCACCCACAAAGCTGTCACCTGTTCCTGGTTGGCACCTAGCTGTAATAACCATTTATTTAGTGGCTCTTTACTCAAAAATAGAGAGTGGCTGTATTTTAAGCATTTTGTTATGTTTGCCATCAGTATATTGTTTTGAAATATTTGGGAGGAGAGGGAGGGTATTCCTTTTTTTAAATCAAAATAGGAGATTCAGCCCCCCCCTCCCCACCCTGATCATTTCTGTACAGTCCCTAAGCTTGCCAAGTATTCTCCGATATTTAACAGAGGCCTTTCACTGTTTTACGGTAATGATGTTCCAGAAAAAAAAAAAAAAAAAAAGCGTAAAAAAGGGACTTTTTGTGGATGTGATGTCCTCAAATAAGGGCAAGAATAAACAAATAGACATATTTACCTTTTTTTAAAAAAAAGCACAGTCGCCACCCTCACTTTGCGTCTCATGGCAGCAACGCCTCAGAGATGTGGTCGCAGCCGCGCCAGGCGTTTACAGAAGGCTGTGTGTTTAAACGCCTGGAATGCTCATTTGCCTTTTGGGCTTACTTATTTACTTTTGCATAAATGGAGAACGGTAATGTGGTATTAAGGGGCTTCTCAGGGGGAAAGTTGTGTGTTTTTTAAAATGCAGCCTTTTTTAAATGCTCCCTCAGTTTGCTATATTAAGGAAGCTTGATGATTAATGCAGCATAGATCTAATTTCACTTGATTAAAAAAAATGAATTAGAAAAATAATGCCAGACATGAGATGAGCTCAACCCCAACCCCCCCCCCAACCCCCCCACTCACAAAATGAGCATCCAGGCTGAAATGAGCAACAAATAATCACTAAATTCCCAATAGCCAAATATAAAATGTAAAATGCCTGCCTTGATCAACTAGAGCCCAATAATCTTTAGAGCCAGCCACAGCTGTACCACCACCACTGTCACTTGAAATAAAAACCTAAACCTTTCGGGGCTTTCGATTGAGTCTTTAATTCAGCCTGATGTGACATTAAAACCCTTTGGTTGACTTCCACTGGCTGTGACAAATGTACCAGCGCTTAATAGAGGTGTGCAGACAGGCCGGCATTTCAGTGACTTTTATCAAACCGAATTTATCAACGCAGGCTCCCAGGATCTGTGGCAGCAGCTTGTTCAGAAGGAAGCCTACAGATACCGTTAAGTACATCATCCCTCCTCACTGTCTCGCTGTCTCGCTCCTTCTCTCCTTCTGCTCGCTGCGTTTCTCTCCTAAGTGTTTCTCCCACTCTGTCCTGTCATCACTCTGCCTACTGTATATTTATCTCTTTTCTGTCTGGATCTACTACTCCGTGGTACTCTGAAGGATAATACAAATGTATTCCAACTGCCAATTGCCAATAGTTAAGTTGAGTATTTTTAAATTTGACCAATTAAAAGAACAAAAAAAAAAATCCCAAATGACTGGAATGTCACAGGAAGACATGATGCAGCATTCAGTCACTAAAAGTCTCCGCTCTCGACTAATAAAAGGCCAGGATATGTGGAACTGATGTACCACCTAAACTGGCCGACTAACAGTTTCCTGCTTTCCTGAAAGATGACTGTTAGACCACCAGGAAGTCAAGGGTCAACAAAAGTACAGCTAAGGCAGTTGAAGAAAGAACTGGCAGACAATCAACAAAAAACTGAGAAAAAATGTATCATTCACAGTTGTTTTCATTAGTCGGTCCCCCACAATGAACCTAATCTTTAATTTTATCCAATTTAAGGACAAGAAGATCATTGTTTGGATTCATAATCGCTCCAAGAAGAGGGATTTGTGATTTGAGGTGATTTTCAGAAGGCAATAAAAGAGGTTGGGTGATGAATCACTGCTCTCAGGGTGTGGTAAGTAACAACTGAAAGGTAACTTATTGCTTTTTTCAGCACCGAAGCCAGCGATGATAAAGAATCATGAATGAAGCAACAGATGGCGTGAATGAGAAGTGAGGAAAAATGAAGAGATAAAGCGATGATAGATCGGAAAAATGAGCGATAAGAGCGGGAGAGTGGACGGACGGATGACAGAGGCAGCGGCGGAGAGACAGAAGAAGGGAAAGAAGAGTGAAATGGTGGAGTGAGGAGTGCGATAAGGAGGCTTTTGAAGAGTCCTCTCAGATGCTGGGATTGCTCAGTTCAGCGCCGTCAGAGCCTCTGAGGTACTTGAACCTTGACTGCCTTCCCTCCACCTCTCTGTAGAGCTGCTGCCCTGCAGGCCACCTGTAAACCGCTTTGACACATGATCCACTCCCACGGATGTGGAGTGGAAACACACACACACACACACACACAGATGGAGAGAGAAAAAGCGCTGCTTGCAGGCGCGCACACAAACGCTTTAATGCACCATCAGCATTTGGTTGTTTTTTAGCATTAGCACTCGATTAACAACTGGCTGTCTCGCCTTTGAACGGAGGGACATTCACAGCAGAAACAAGAGTGCTGCATAATAGTCTCTCTCATGACATGTTGATTGAAAAATGTAGTTTTTTTTCTTCTTCTTTTTTTCCTCCTCAGACTCTCACTGTCACTTTTAAGCAAAAGCTCCTTCAGCGAGACAGGACAAATAACCCGCTATTATCCATGGCCCTCACGTTGGCGTCAAAGTGGCACTAGGAGGATTTTAACCTTCACCTCCTGAAGGCCGAGGGAAACAGGACACGTTGGAATTTAATTAAGCAATTAGACGGATGCCCTGCCGCAGCTACAAACAAGTGGCAGTGAGACAGAACTTTTTAGACAAACACACATACATACGCAGATTAAAAAAAAATCAGATCAATTATCACTAGAAACGACATGGTTTTCTAATTCACAGGAACGAACACGTGCATGTGTAAGAAGAAAGTACAACTCTGTCGCAGCCAGAAGGCTCTGAGTAACCCCTCCGCCCCTAAAAAGAAGTGGAGAATAAAAAACGACGGCTCCTGATTAGGCATTGTCAAAATATTTGCGACGGAGGAATTCCACCAGGCGAGCGCGGAATCGGCTCCTCTACAAAAGAGCCATCTTCCCTGAGTAACAAGTCGGTGCAATGAGTGTCGACAGAAGAGGAGCTGAAATCCCCCCCGGGCTAGAGAATATCCCGCTATTGTAGTCTTAACCCGCGAGACCTGGCGGGGAATGTACAGCTTTCACAGTCACTTCTCATCCTATTTGTAGCACTGCCGCTGATGTGTGAGCGCCTGGGCCAGAGCAGGTCACTCCCTACCCCCCCCCCCCCCCTCCACCACCCCCACCTTTTTTTTTTTATCTCCATGTCTTCCTCACACTTTCAGTAACCTCCACCTTCCTCACACCTCTTTAAAACTCTTTTTTTTTTTAAAAAAACCCTGAGTCCCACAAATATTTGAGAGGGCATTCATCTATATCATGTTATTTTCTCTCTCTTCCTCCCCCCCCTCACGCCAAACCACTTTTTTCATCTCTCTTTTTGTATTTTTTGTTCCACAAGGCAAGTTTCATTAAAGATCCAATTATGCAAATCAGGTGCTGGAGAGGCAGTTGAATATGCACTATTATGGTGTACAGTAATCGTTCGACACAATATACGGCATCCGGGGCCAGATTTACGAGCGCAACAGAACTGCAACGCCTCCGTCCTTTGGTGAAAACCTCTTGATCATAATTAAAGGTGCAGGAGTTCTCTCCAGCATCCTCACACACCCTCCCTTCTCTCCCTCTTTTTTTTTTTTTTTTTCTACACCGTTTCCCTCCTTTTCTCTCCCTCCATCTTGTTTTACTCCTGCATGCTCATTAGCAGAGGTCTGGGAAGTTTACAGAGGTCACAACCAAGAGGAAGAGCGGCTAAAGAGCAGACATGACGTGCGCGATTCAGTCAGTGATGGTATGTGAAGTGGGTAATAGACACACACACACACACACACACACACAGACACACACAGACATAACCTTCCATCTCATCAACACTGGAGGTATTTACCACTGTCTTAGCTGAGCGCGGCTGCATGCTAAGCAGTAACAATTCTCTGCTTCAGGACCTCTGATTGATGTGTGCTTGCCTATTTGCGTTAAGCTGTTGTCTCCGGAAATGACACGGCTGAAAACTCTGCGCTTGTTCCACACATCAAAAACAGGGGGAAGCGGTCTTGACATCACAAGACGCATCCCTAAATCCCAAATGCTAACGAACTTTGAGGGGGGAAAAAAAAAAAAAGAAAAATCCAAACTAAAGCCAAACTCAATAACGCCTTAATGCCAAGAGGCTCAGCGGAGAAGCCGGGGCAAACAAAGGAGGAGCATCACGGGACGTGCGGATAAGGTGTTTTTTTTTTTTTTTGTTTTTTTTTTGTAGGATACATTCCTCGTTGGTGTTATTTGAGCAGCAACTGATTGCACGCTGATTGCACAGACAGAGAGAGAGAGAAGGGCAAGGCCGGAGCATCACCTGTGGACAGTGGACTTTTTTCGCAAGGCTGAGCAGTTCAACTATCCCTGAAAACACTGTTATGTGTGTTCAGACGCACGCTGTTGCAAAACGCAGACGCACCCACCTGCATGCATCAGGCTTGTTTAACAAAAATCCGCTACTGAACAGAGATCCTTCCTCGCACCCACTTCCAAGTCCATCTCTCCCTGTGAGATCACTTCTCCTTCATCTTTGCCGCTCTTACCATCCAGACCTCCCCCCTCCCCCTCCTCACCCCTCACCCCTCACCCCTCATCCCCCACCCCCCGACTCCCCCGGCTGCCCAGACAGGCAGACGCTCCTTGTGATGGCACCCCGGCATGAGAGGACTGAGTCAAGCCTATCCGTCAGCGCCTCATCTGCCCCACACTCTTTATTCTTAGATCAAACTGACGTCCATGATTACCCCCCCGATCCCGTCCACCCAACTACTCCTCCCCCCCCCCCCCCCCCCCCACCCCTTATCAAGCTCTCATGGCAAGGAACATACCCAGGAAAACACACACACACACTCATGCACACAAGTATAGAAGGAGACATTCACGCAGCACACACACAGGAGAACTGTACATAAACTCTCATTTAAACAATGATTCAATAAAGTTGATCATTCATAAAGCTACATTTTAATTGATAGTATATTCATTTCTGGCTAATGGCATCTTCCATATTTCCAATTGCTTTTTATATTATTCAATAACTGAGTCAGATTGTGAAGCAGTTTCTTTAACACACATCTCCACGGTGTGTGTAGGGAGACGGTATTTCTTTGGTTTGACTGAGGTCGTAATTTCTAACTAAAGCAACATGTTAAATGTATAATTTAATAAGAAATAACTGGAGCATGATAGGTAGACAGTTATGGCTTTTGGACATCAACACTTCAGGAGAAGGACGGTGAAATTACGGTCATTGGTTTACAAATTCATTTCCCCAAAATGAGACCCTAAAAAGGCCTAATAATTGAGCAAAGGTCAGCGACACAAACTTCATAAAACTTTAAGGTCACTCGTGCCCTCTTCAATTTATCACCACAGCCGCATAAATCATAATTGCTGCTGCTTATTAAAGTTTGGCATGACACCCTGTGGGCTGGTAGTGGCGAACCAGAGCTGGGGTGAGAAAAAAAAAAAATCAAATCTAATATTTTTAATGACAGAAATTCAAACAAACGTGATAAAAAAAATAAAAAAAAATCTCATCGTTTGAGATTTCTGTGTAATGTGTGTAATCTAGCGTGTGATGTTTTGCGGTCAGGGCAATCTCGTCTTTTGAGTTCACATCCCATATTTGATTCAATGGTTTCGATTGTGTGAGTGTGTGTGAGTGTGTGTGTGTGTATGCTTGTCATATTAGCCTCACACACGGCAACTGCAAGCCCCGCTCGCCAACATCTTCCTCTCTCTGACTTGAACTCTAGAGATCAAGGTCACGGAGCTACAAGGCTCAACCAAGACTCACGCCTGTGTGTTACAGCCCCTCCAACACTCCGCTTGCCCCCACGGGGCACACACACACACACACACATATATATATACACACACACACACACACACACACAGAGACATACATGTACGCTGCCACCTTGCACTGCTGCCTGAGTGAAGAGGAGAGAGCAGATCAGAACCAGAATGGAAATGAAGAAATGACACAGCCAGTATCCACAGCCTTCTGTATCACCCCAAAGGTAACAGAAAGAAGGGGGAGGGGTGCTTTCACAATGACTGCACATATCAATTAATGACTGGCTGATGAGCAGAGCTGGCCTGATCTGGCCTGCCCACCACCGCCCTGGTCCCAGCGGACTGGGAGCCCTGGCCTCACAGCCTGTACAGCTGGAGCCCTCTCCCCTATAATTACATGAGAAGGGGATCAACTAGCCACAGTGAGGCTGCCTGTCTGTCCATGGACTGCACAGTGTTGCAGATGCACATATCACTGACTCTGGTAGGATAACTTGCATTATGTGTTGTCCAATTGATTATACACAATGTAAATTCTAGGCTGCTAGATTATGTAATTTGTGCGAACACTTCGCTGTGTGTTTTCGCGATGGCACTGAGATGTCTGCTCTCGTGCTGCCTCCGATATGCGAGCGTGTGTGTGATTTTTATAGTTTTTTTTCTTTCCTTTTTCCCCCAAACAAACAAAACAAAAAAAAAAATCTGATTGTGTACACGTCAACTTTCAAATAATTCACCGTGCGTCGGACTGACAACGCGGCGGCTTCAGTCGAGTGGGTCGACTCCACGGCGAACCGAGTGGCTGACTGACTGACTGACAGCCCTGGTGAAAAGAGGAGTGATTTGATGCCATCCTTTGCATGCCATGCTGTTTCTCTCTCTCTCTCTCTCTTTCTCTCTCTCTCTGTCTTCCCCCCTGTCTCTCTCATCACTCCCTTCTCCTTCGTTTTTCAGCTGAGAGACGTGTATCGCCGCAGTCGGTCACGGCCCGCGGCCCCCTCACCCCCCCCCCCCACCACCCCCCCTTTAGCAACGCTGACACGGGGCACAGGTGGGAAAGCAACTAATACAAGATCAACGGCGACTGCTACAGACTGGCTCAGGAGAACAGATTTTGAGCTCCGTCAGTCAGAAAGTTGCAGCACGAGAAAATGTCAAAATGCTTGTGCTCTCTCTCTCTCTCTCTCTCTCTCTCTGTGTGTGAGTGTGTGTGAGTGTGTGTTTGTGGTTTTCTACTGTGATAACTCCCACACTGACTCCAAAATAAATTCACCACCCATCCATAAATGTTGTGAATTTATCTATTTGACTTGCCATGAAGTGAGCATAAATATCTGCATATTTTATAGGAATAATTATTTCAATGACAACAATGCTGATAATTAATTGTATAATTCATTAGTGAGTAATTATGCGGTATTAAAATGTAACCTGACTGGTAGATGACTGCAAAAAAAAAAAAAAAAAAATCTGAAGTAATGAATATGAAATAAATTGCTAACACAACCCACTGAGGCCTTGATGCCAAATTCACTACATAAATTCCTCCAACAGGCCAGTCTGCAAAGCAAGGCCTTTTCTTAAACACGCTGTCTCTTCCCAAATATTTTCACCCAAAAAGAATGACAACATTTCAACTCTTCGCGAGCTCAGAGAGGTGCAGTAAAGGGCAAACAGGTCTATGAGGCAGCTTGGGCTGTCAGAGGAGCAGGGACAGTTATCCATTTGCTATTTCATCTCCAATAAGGGAATGAAAGGAGCTGACAAAAAAAAAAAAAGGGTTTACGCCCAGACACTATTTCAGACATAATATCCGCCCTGTGCATACCATTAAACAATGACAGCATCTCAACTCGCACAGTACATCTATTTATCCCTTTTCCCTTGCACAATGAATCTGAGGAAGAGGGAACCTTTTTTTTGGCTCAAGACAACTTCAGGGAAGGTTAGAGTAACAGTGGGAAACAACGTGATAGACATTGTTGAGTATTTTAAGAAGGATGACATGTGTCTTCACAGCCATTGTGCACCACTGGTAGCTGTTGGAAGTGGCTGTGTAACCCGGGTCAGATCACTCAGGGGTCAACTTCCAAGAAAAGGTCCTCCCCACCCAAGACGCACGGTGAGACAGAGGCTTTAAATGGGATTACAAGCCTCATCCCTGGTGCCACATATTACTGATAATTCAATACTGGCCATCATATAAGCGCAAATTCAGACATATGAGCCTCGATGTGGGAATTCGGCAACCGGTTTAGCGCATGAAACGCGCTTAACCGGCGGGATCTTTAGGATTTCCTGAAAATAAACACGTTATGGTAATTTAAAAGTAGAAAAACGCGAAAACTCCTGAAAGGACGAGTGCAATGACATGTCACACACCCGACCTCTTCCGTCCCCCAGAAAAAATATTATTGGCTTACGGGCTCCGTCATTTTATATTTCCACAGTAACGGATGCCTATCAGCCTCCTGTAGCCTTTTGCCGAATCGCTCTAACTTTCTTTCCCCCCTCTCTTAAAAAAAAAACTCACATTCCCCCCCAAGTGAAGCGACACCGGTTCCCAAAAATGTCAAATTCTCCGCTGCTGTATGTGGCTCATAGTCTCCACATATGACATTTACTTCCCCTCGTCTGAATGCCATCATAACGTCTCCTCAAAGCATAATGCAGGGGCTGCTTATTCATAAGAGAGGTCGATCACTGCACAAAATGGCAGGTCTCACCGGCTCTTCTTCCATCTCACAAGTTTTGACACATGGTGGCAACGCACCGGTAAACTTTAATCGCCCTTTCTCCTCGGAGGTCCGCTCCCGCACTCTTTCAGCACAAGTGCGGGTGTCGGTAGAAAGTTTTCCGTGCAGACTCTTAACGGGAACACGGCTGGACTTTTCTAAAAAAAAAAAGTCACTAATATCGCTGATCTGCACTGCATGCGCAATGATTGCAAAGCCGTGCGCTCGAACGCCTTTTACGCACACACGCAGTGTTACAGAGTCAAACATGCAACGACAAACAAAACATGTTGCGATTTATTTTCTGCTGAAATTTAAAAAAAAAAATAGTTGCTTAACGCTCTGAGTTGCAAGGTGTCGAGCATCGCAGCCCGTGTCATGGTCCCAGCTGCTATTTTGTCGCCGTTTTTTTTTTTTTTTTTTTTTTTACGATCGTCACACGCTACGGATAATTGCACTGTTATTTTCTAATCATGATTGGGGAGACATCAGGGGCCCCCGCTGCGATGCTCCAGCACAAACAACCCCAATTCCTCCCCAAAAACTGACTTCCCACGGCGAGTAATACAGTCCAAGCCCCCCAGTAAAACCCCACTCGTGTAGCCTACTATAAGCTGCACAGTTCTTCTTACCTTTTAAATTTGGCGAAGCGCCGGGTAACTCCTGCGCGTAAACGATGCGTTGTGAGAGATAGTGTTCATTGAATAATGAGGCATGTCCATATGGTTTGACCGGATCATATTCTTGTCGGATGACGGGGGTGTTGAAAAGTGCGCTTCGGACCTGTTAAAGACTGTCCACTCCTCGATCCTGTCCCTACAACTGCTCCCTGCCGCGCATCCTGAGTTTGAAATGAAAAACACGGCTTTATTACTTGTCTCTCTTCTTGCTTTTTTCTGTCCCTCTCTGTCGCTGTCTGCTAAAGGTAAACGTTTGCATTGATGCCGATCGCCAGGCATCAGCATATTCCCTTCATCTTTCAGCTTGGACTCCCCCTATCTGGTAGGTGAAATGCATTGAACCGTTAAAAAGGCACTCCATTGTGGAAAGCAGAGCCGACTGACTGGCTGGATACAGCCCGGGTCTTGCGGTATTCGCCGTTGACGGGGGTAAAAAGCAGCTGATGAGCCCCGCGGTGAACAGAACCACGTTTTAAAGAAATAATCCCCTCATCGTTACATTTCTCCCGGTTTGGTAGCCGGGAAGAAAAGCAGAATCCAAGCCACCTTAGTTTGTTTCTGACCTTGAACTGCCCACAAACACTCTTTTATTTCAAAATCTGCCCCTTGTACATAAGCATTCACACACAGCCAGCCTCGCCGCTTAGACACCGTGCGTTTAGAAAAAATTGGCTTGGATAACAAGCCCTCCGTGTAAAGACACTCGGGTCACAAAATTACTCCAAAAAGTAGAATTCCTTACCTTTAAAGTGAACTGTTTCGAGTCGTTTTCCTCTTCTCCTCGCCTTAAAAAAACTCCAGGATAAATGAGTGTTGCCTCCTGTGCGTCCTGAGCGTCAGTCACCGCTTAAGAGAAGTAATGAGTGATAAAAATGACGCTCATCTATCTGCACTGTAACCTTGTGGCGTATTTAATGTAAATAAGCCCCGTTGTGTTGCCAATCCCCGTGCATACAAACGCAAACCGCTCCTCAGGGACTCGCTTTTGCCTTTTTTTTCTCTCAATGTATTGACGATTTATTTTAGTGCCTGGGAGCGCAATAGGGAATGAACATAATTATTTGAAAATATGATACATCAATAATGCGACAAGTCCAATTTGTGAATGAGTGCATTTCTACACACCTCTCTGAAGAAATTTGAAAGCGCACGTTTTTTTTTATCTGCAAAAGAAGCAAATAGTTTTTGTTTTTGTTTTTTTTTGTGTTTTTTTTTTTTTAGATATATATTTCCAACAGGAGCTCTAAACTTGAAGTTGGCACAACTTTTTGCGAAGCGTTAAAAAAAAAAAAAGCACACGACAAAAAGACGTCCCGCATAGGCCGGACTCTTTCTTGCAACTAAAACGTTCCTTGTAGGATGGTTTTGATATATTATGCTTCTATAGGGGGGTGGAAGAGACTGAATAATGCAATTATAGATTCAGTGTCCCAGCGTTGACAAAAGACAGGGCTTCAATAGAGGCTTTGTTATAGGATTATATAATGATTATGGGGTAATTGGGAACGGTTTGGTAATAATAAAAAAGTATCAAGTGCTCTCTTGCACGGACAGCTTGTTTTCTATAAGTGTAAGTGCATGAGTAGAGGAGTGTGATGAGACAGACGGACAGACACAGAGGGGAAGACGGTGCTGCTGACAGCTAGTGGCAGGATGACGGCAGACAGCCCCCGATTATTCAAAATGTCGAACCGAGAGACACATTAATGCCACTGACTGAGATGCTATCGAATGGCCCCAGAACCGGACATGGGCCCACAATGGAATATCTTGGGGTCATATTCATAACAGCCCTGTGCGTAACCCCCCCCCCCCCCTCCTCCCCCTCTCCCCCCACCCCCCACCCCCTCCTCCTCCCCCGCACACACACACACACCCCTCATCATCATCCTCTCCCCTCTCCACTCCACTTGTGCCATGCTGTATGTGTCAGAGAGAGAGAGATAGAGAGAGAGAGACACACACACACATGTAAATGGTCATTCTGACAGACAGCACATGACATCCATCTGTGGGTAAAGTAATCCGCACCTTACAGCATTATTTTTAATTTTTTAATCACATTTAGGAATTTACTGCACTTTGTTCACAACTTTTCTTTTCATCATTATTACAATTCAGATAAAATATTTACTCATGTTCACTATGTATTAAGATAAAAGCAGGTTTAATAGTCTATTTTTTTGACTCTTGATAATTGATAAAAGTCTCTACTTATATATTTATGCTTGATGAGTCAGTTTGTGTGTGTGTGTGTGTGTGTGTGTGTCCTGTGTGAGACATTAATAGATAGCCTAAATAGCTGCTTTCTTCCCCTTCCCAGACAAAACATATCTTCCTCTTTAAAAGATACCCCACATTCATTATGCACTATGAAAATCAGATTCTCATGCTGCTCCTTTAAATGGTTATATGGAATTCAGTTTGATGCGTATGAAATTCTTTTCTTCTTTCCCTTCTTTTTTTTTTTTTTTTCTCTTGAGCATTTTCCAAAATAATAATAAAAAAAAAAAAAAAGTTTTCCTCCTCCTAAAGAAATTAGCATAACCATTCCCCATCAATAATATGGCTATCTCTATGGGAGTGATAGCAGCAAGCAGTAGGGGTGTTCCTTTTGCCGATTCTCCATGGATCAACAGCGCGTCCTCAGCTCCTTTTGAACTTGTTATAGCAAGTCAAGTGATTCTTTATCGGCTGACAGGCCTGACAATGCATCGGGGATGGGAAAGCAGGTCAAAAGGAAGTTGCCATATGGACTTAAGCATGCAAATTTCCAACAATACATAGCAGTGAGGGTTGTACTCTCGCAGGCACACCACCATATATGTGTGGAAGTGGCCACGCAAAAGTGTTTACCAGCCGTATTGTACACACTGACACTGATCTCAATGGCTTAAATTAATTGTGTGCATAGCAAGTAGCATGGAAGCTAATTTAAGCTGTTTAAGGGTGAAGGGGCTTTTAAGGTGATAAAAAAGGCAAATATATGAAAATAGAATTGATTTTAATGATATTAGTGGTTGTTATTGCCTCCTGATGATCACTGACGAGGGACTGAACCCACCTTTATGTTAACTGAGGGGATATAAATAATGTTCAGCTGCACTTTTATAAACAAATTAATGATATTTATATGGGTTTGCAAGAAAGTGTGTAGTTTTATCTGCCATTTAATGTTTATAACACTTCATCCAAGTCTAAATCTAAGTCCTTTAGGCTGCTACATGAAACCTAATGTGAGAGAACACATTTATGAATTGATTTTATAGAGTAGCGTATGTGACAGAGAGGAAAAGGTCTGACGTTGCTTTACTGCAACAGGTGCAGCAGCATCACATCAGTACTGTATGTCTGGTAGATCTGATAGTGTTTTACTAGCATTATAGCTTCTGAACTATGATGACCAGTCTCATGCTTTTGTGTTATTGATTATACTTCATCGAATAAATTAATGTCGCACTTTATAATGTTTTTCAAATTGGGGTCGATACAGTTATGGTGCGAAAAAAAACAAAACAGTAGTAGCGTCCTGTGTTTTAACCTACTGATTGTCTGACATGCCGTGGCGTTTCTTTTAAAACAAATGGAAACTGGTAAGCAAGGCAGGGAAGTCAATATATCACGGAGAGAGAGGATTTCTGGTGCCGTGCTTCTTGTATATCTGTTCAAGTGTACGGCCTGTGTTTTGTGCGAGAGTGTGTTTGTGCTGAAGGGATAGGAGGCAGAGGGAGTGTTGGCCGGCAGTCCTGGGAGGGTCATCACTGCCTTATTACTGCCATGTTAGTGACTAGCAGCTGAAGATGGCTCTGCTCCCTGCCCCTCTGCTTGGGAGTCATCCAAGACAGCGTGCTCCAAAAACAGACCGGCCACTGTTCACTTCTCAGATAGATTAAGATGTTATTCCACTGCTCTGGCCATCTCTCTCTGTCTCTCTGTCTCTCTCTTTTTTCCCCCTCTTACCAGTCCCAGATTTACAACATGCCCGCCTGTCCCTCAATGTCTCCAGAGGCCTTATTGCTAATTTCAACTATTAGCGGGTAGACACAACAATCTTAAGAGCATGGGAGCAACATGATAGCAAGGTTTTCATGCTGTTGTCTGTACCGGGTTTAGAGGGGAACTACCAAAAAAAAAAAATGACGGGGAGAGTCTGTGCATATGGCAAGTGTAGCGTGTGTCTACATGTTTGTGTCTTGTGTGATGACTGCATGCATCTTTAAAGCCAGATATTGTGCCCAGTTTATATTTAAATGCAAACACAGCAGAGACTTTGGCTTCCCCCCAGAGGAAAAGAAATGCTTTTCTTTACTTCAAATTGAGTTTCTCAAAGTCTAATTTGTAGCAACCCTTTGATGAACAAAATGTTTTCAGACTATCCTGCTTTAATGAAAAGGGAGTGAGCGCAATTTTAAACAATCCGAAAGCTCTGAACCCTCTGTGACTGTAAACTTTAAAAATTAAACTTTAGAATTTGTATCAATTACACTTTCATGTTCTGACAGGGCTTCAATAAGAGCCAGGAGCGCCGGCTATGGAAAACGTTTACCACACCACATTCATTTCCACCGCAATCGCCTCCTCCGTCGGTGACATCAATCCCTCATGTGAAGCTTTTTTTTTTTTTAACGTTTTCAACAAATACACGCTAAATACACACTACTGTCTCAGGCTCTCTCTCCCCTGATGACTGGGGTCAATGAGTGTGCATGTTTGTCAGCTCCGATCGTTAATGAAACGCTCGCACAAATACAGCACGGGCAAATATTTAGAGCCAAGCCTGGAGATTTCATCACGGACAAATCTGTGATTCTTCGGGGAGCCGCTGTATTTCTTTATTTGCCAGGACAGAGCGTATACTCAAGATCAAACTTGTCCGGGTTTTGATGAATGTGGAGGAGCAGGAAGTATACTGCCTTTGACTGATAACCAGTGTGATTTTAATCTAAATCATATGAATCAACGTCTGCCCAGAGCAGAAATAAAATATATCTAAATGAAAACATCTGACTCTAATTGATTAAGAACAATGTTCTGCATAGTAAGTCTAGAATATCCTTGTTTTGATACTGATTTGATTTCTTTTTCATCCATGACTCAGGGAAAACCAACTGCTGCGTGTGTTGGTGTATGTGTCTGTATATCTTTACCTACCTTTACATCCCAGCCACACAGCTAAACATCCCATTTTCCCAAAAAACAAACACCCAGAAAAAAGACAAGTTTCTTTAAGAACCATTAACCGTCTTTTTCCAGATACTCAAATACTCTTATAATCATTTGGATGGAAAAAAAAAACATCTCTCTGTTGCACGATATAAAGGATTTTTAACACGTTTCACACCATGAGCCTCTTTTAAATAATCCAAGCAAAGACGATAGCCGGAAATGAAATATCTCCTTGCTCTGTTTGTACAATGTGAACCAAAAATTAAAGACACAGTGACAAAGATTGCCACATTGCCAAAAGTGTTGAACAAATGGGAAGCTTATTAATGATGGGTTACTTCCCTAGTTAGAGCCATGAGTTGACAATTAGGACAGCACTCAAAGCCCTCACTCTAACCTCCAACAGTAACATGTCACACTGCATCTTCACAAAGACTCACCCCCCAGCATGCACTCAACTCACTCGCAGTGACAACACTAACATCCTTTGGGGAGGGGGGGGGGGATCTAAGCTTGCTTCCAGATTTGACTCAACTTTTTGATCAGTTTATCAGTCAAATATTGACCTTAGCTTTACAGCAAAGACTGCTTCTCTCCTCCGGAGTGGAGCTCTACCGCTCGCTGTCTCCTGTCCTCTCACCTTTCCACCAGAGTCCATATTTCCTGGATAGTATGCCATCATATTTTACTATTACCTATCAATTGGTTTCTAATCGCAGTAACGAGGCAGCTAGCTGGCTGGTGACAGAGCGCTAACGGCCTCGCAGGGAACATTAAGGAGGCCGGGTTATGCTGTGGGACGTTAACTACCTACAGGCGCTGGCTAATGGCTCCAAATGACCTCCTCAGTGGCTATTAGCACATAATTAGAACCTGCAGACCAGTGGTGACCTCCGCCGGACACACGTGATTATTCCTCTCCCCCCTGTGTTCTCCTTTACTCTCCTGCCCTCTCTTCTTTCCTTTCCCTTTCTTTCCTTTCCTTTCTCAACCATCCTCTTTCCACTCCTTTTTCGTCCATTCCTCCTCCTTCTTGTCTCCTTTTCTCTAATGCTCTGTAGGATTACATTGACTCCCTGGTGGGAAGACTACCACTAAAATTAATCTCTTTATGGTGCCCCAGTACAAAAATACTCCACTATACTGTAGGTCCTGGGAAATTGCATTAAGAGAGAATATTCATTGCTGCACTCATACAAGGTCTGATTATTGGTATAAGAACGGTTTCAGTGTCAGAGTAAATTTAATCAGTTTTTTAAAAGCTTGCCAGTAAGCGTTGCTGCTTAAGGCCCTTTTTACCTTGCTGACAATTGCCAGCACCTCCTTGACCTGATTCAGCAGCACTTCCGTAAATCAGCAGATAATACAGCTCCGCGGTGAAAAGAGAAGCTAAACGGCAGATAAAGTGCAAGGTGCTGCCACACCACAAAAGGGCTCAGTCACACTAACCTCTGTGTACACTTCAGCAACAGTCTCCCGTTACCCAGAACAAAGGAGATGCTTTACTAGGTTAGTGTCAGCTCAGGAGCAGCAAGGAAACAATGAGAAAACAACAAAGGAATGTGCTGATTTTTTTGTGTGTGAAGGGAAAATGCAACACAGTACCAGTGCCTTAAATTATCAGTGAATTATCTCTGAGCCTGTGGGAATTATGTGGGTTATTTGTAACAAGCAGTCAAGGACAAGTGGGCCTTGTGTTACAACTGTGAGATGAACACTAAACACAAAAAAATTCCTGGCCAACATCTATCTTTCCAGGCCATCTTCTAGCCTTGGAAATAAGAAAAAAGGTGCGTTTGGTCAATTCACTCGAAGATGAGTGAAGCTGGTGAGGACATATAGTAGAGAGTAGACTGGACAAATGCTACTGGCACCACCAACAACACAATAAATACAGCTGTTGTACCCTTGACCATGTCACAGGCTTGGCATAATAGCACAGCATGGTAATGCTGGAAAAAGAGCAATAGTGCTCAGTCTGCCTGTTGTGCAGCTGTACAGTCAAAGTCTTCAAGCAAAAGCCCAGAGGACCCAACCAGAGCCAAAGCAGGTCAAGGATTCACGCCTCGGTTCAAGGTTGGGTCTCAGTAAAATTGACGGTATTAGAAAATGTTGAATGGAGCCTGTCAATGACAAGCTGGAGTCTACACAATGGACAGGTCAAGTACCAATTAAAAGCCAATTTGTTTTCTATAACATCTTTGCTGCTGGTTTGCAGCAGGATGAGGTTCTCTATGTTGGCTTAAACCTACAGTTCTGGCAGCTCAGCAAGTTGAGCTAGTTGTTGCAAGTTTGTTCCGCTTTGGGATTGTAGTTGGCAATCTAAAATACTTTCAAAAGCAGACACAGTTACAATATTTTATTAAAGCCTGCATTCATTATTTTTGGTCACCTGGGGGCAGCCTAACAACCTGTGAACACAACACTGACATATTATCATCTTATAAAGTTGATAAGGCGAACAAATTAGTAACGGAGCAACGTAGCATACCATTCATTCCAAGTTGTTTTTCTGACCACCTGATGAATGGAAGTGTAATATTCATTCACTGGCTCTTCAGCTAAATGCTCCACTATTTTCACCAGCTAGTTGCTAACTTTGTCTGCTGTTAAGTAGCGTTTGTGCACATTGACAAATACCTTGGTGGATTTTGGGAGACAAAACATAATTTTTCATCTGCTGAGGCGCTGTCCATGGTGTTGAAAGGTGTGCTCAGTAGATGTGCTAAAAGCTGAAATAATTGTCCCCCATCCTGATGAAAACACCTGTGGTGTGTGTATAAGTGCATACATGTGCGCGTACATGTGCGCATGCGTGAACGTGTGGTACACTTAAGAGCTCCAGTTTGGGGGTTTGAAAATATGGTCACCCTAGGTTTAAATCTTTCAAAAACATGTCGTTTGTCTAAATTTCTGGACTAATATGAAACAAATTCTTAAGCTGTTTCGGACATTAGTGCCATCTGGTGGTAGCATCAAAAAAGACACTCAACATTCACCACTATCCTCCCATCAGGTCCCACCACAGTTCACACAATGAACAGACTGACAGCACCTGACAGACAGCACTAATGTTTTGTGGACTTTTTCTACAAAAAAATAAGTAAAAATTCTAAACACGAGGGCTTTAACAAAAACAGAGACATCTTACTTCAGGTGTAGGGTCATTAAAAAGCTGCAAATGCATTCATTTACCTACTGTCTCTTCATGACAAGTTTTCTTCTGTCAAAGTTTTCCCTTTTGTTGCCCCAAAAACAGAAAACTTATGGTATGGAAATATACATTCATAGTGCATGAATTGACATATTTGTCCATCCATCATGAACACATATTCCATAATCCGCAACATGAGATACTTCCTACAAAGCCTCCACATCCGTGATACACCCTCCACCATGGCTGCATCAAAGATCCTCTCAGGTCAGACCTGTGTCTCATACAGTGCCCACCAGAGGCTGAAGTCTGCCACTGCAGGAGGGTGGAGTGCGGGGGTGGGAGCCACAAGACGCCCATGTGAGGCCGAGCCAAGAGGTCTCCAGAGTATTCAGACATCCCAATTTCCTGTCCTGTGTCACCAGGTCTTAAGAAGCCGTTTTGGACTGTGTCATGAGTTAGACACACGCACACACACACACACACACACACACGCAGACATATAACCGCAGTCCTCACTGAATTAATTTGTTTTCATTTGCCCTCTGTCAGCAGTACTTGGTTTTTTGCTGCAGAGAGATCTCTTAAGCAAAGGTCCCTCTATCTGCTTGTTGGATTTCATCTCCCAAATCAGTCCACTGCTGCTGCTGCTGCCATATTTGCTTTTTTTAAGATATCAGGTCAAACACCCGTAAACCACAGTGTCCTGAGGAATCGCACAGTGGACACATTCTTCCTCTCTGGCATAACATTTCACATATGTACGGCACAATGGTACACCATGCAATTATATTAAGAGAGGAATGTTGCAGTGTGGTTGATGGTAAGTATCATGGCCTCAGTGTGGGCCAATTATCATGGTGAAGGCATTGTGTCCAAAAATAGCCTCTGGTTTGGATGCTGTCTTGTTTCGGAGAGGGTTGGGGGTGGGGGGGGGGGGGTCCAGCCGAGTGTGGCACAGCAGCTGTGCAGTGTGCCGGTCAAATGTTGGGGATGCGCACTCAAATACCCACACACTCATGCACAGCCAGATATGACACATAACCAATGATACGGTGTCATGCAAACATCTATTCTTATGTGTGTACCTACATATTGATGTCATTGCGGTCATAAAAACATACAAACACCTGGATGCTCATGCACACATGCAAAAAAAAAAAGGAAAATTTTATTTCCAGTGCACTGACACAACTACAAAGGGATGCATGTGAAGGAATGAAAGCTTTAACCAGTAAGAGAAGAGAGATACATTGGAAATTGCACTTCCATGTCATCCATTTCCAGGAGATGGCCGCAAACCCCTGGACACACTTAATCAGGAAAAGGGCACACCTCCGAGTATCCATTCTTTTGTAATGGCATTACACCACACAAGTAAGATTTAGAGATCCCTTAATGTGCCCGAGTCTTCTGCATAAAAGTATATACAAAGGTTAATATTGCAATAATATGTTCCTGGAGGGCATTGTAATCATTATCTCTCTGGTGGTATCAATTAGAAGCACTTTACTGCAGGTAATGACTAAGATTCCGGTACAAAATGACATTATTATTATTATCACCATCTATAATTTCAGAGTGGATACACAAGACATGGGAAAAAAAAGAGAAGCATAAGTTCAACCAAAGGTAGGCTTTAAAAGTGAGAGGACTTTTACTGTTGGACTCGAGGAAGGAAACTGGAGGCTGGATGGCTGATTCGAGTGTATGCGTGTGTGTGCGTGCGCGCATGTGCGTGTGCGCACAAGTGGATGTGCTGGAAGTTTCAAAGGGCCAAATAATACACAAATAAAAACGTGCTTCCTCTTATTCATGGCTCGACTGTCTGTCCCAGTTTCCTCAAAGCAGCTTGTGTGTTTGCATGAGCGCATGTGTTTGTGTGTGTATATCTGTAAGAGAGGGGGACCAAGCGAGAAAGAGAGATAGGACTGAGAAAGAAAGCTTCAACAACCTGGCAACAAATATTTGCATTCCTCAAAGCACGGGAGTATTGTTCTTTGCTCTCCTCTATTTATCCAGAGAGAGAAAGAGCGGGAAGGGGGGGGTGGAAAAAAAAAAAAAAAGTTAGAAACGTCTGAAAAGTTGTGTATTTGTGTGTGTTTGTGTGTTGTGACCTTTGCGCTTAGCTCCAAACATTCATAACGAGTGCTCTTCCCCTTATTGACCCTCTCATCAAAAACATGAATAATTGAGGAGTAAAAAAATGCTCTTGGTTGTCCTGCTCGGCATTAAGCACAGAGAAGCAGGCCCTTCGACTTTTGATTTAGCTGTTTTATATTTAATAAGCACACACAAGAGCCTCCGAGGCGCCTTTTTTAGAAGAATTTAATTGGACATCGGTGGCATCCATCACACGGTTGTCATGGCATTGACCTTTCCACAGAGGCTATTCATAACCAGGAAGTTACATGAGCCCGGTTTCTGCCTACTCCGTCACACCCACCACAATGACGCTCTATCAGTCACAGCGTCGTCCAGCTGATAAACCTCAGATGTGTTCGCCGACAAACAAATTCGCTCATCATCGCTAATGTTAAGATAATATTGAAACTATGCTTCCTATTGTTTGGCGGCAGCTTCCGTTCTGGGTTGATCTCTCAACTGTACTGTTAATGGTAATTATTATTCATAGAGGTATGGACCCTACAAGTGCATGCAGCTTTAATATGAATGCCACCAAAGGGCATGGAGCCCAGGGGCTTTAATCCACTAAAAGCTATGGAAAAATCCCAGCAATGTTAAGCAATGACTGATGGAGGACAAGATATTTGGTCAGTGTGAAAAAAATCATAATAGGTCCCTAAACTATCAGCTTAGAGGAAACATAGATAAGACGCTAAAATAATTAAAACTACAAGATCAATTTAGGCCAAGGTATGCAGTGTGCCACAGCTCATGATGGAACTCTTTACCCACTGAATTAAAGAGCTCCCATTATCATATTTGACCCTAATTCATACAAATATATGGTTAGAGATGTTTAATAACGTCTGATTTAAAGTTATAATCCTACAGCTGTGTAAGAAGTGCAACAGAAGAAGAGCAACTCATGTAGGTGTTGGTGTTCATCTCAACAGAGCATAGGCTGAGAGGATTCTCACACCATAGTTTTATCAAAGATGACCATGGAAAATTGTAATGGAAATTTGAATCCAGTAAGTGCATTTCCATCCACCTGTTTTATGTGAATTGGCGATGTGAACCAAAAAACAAAAGAAAACAGCACAATGGAAACAGACTTAACAAATAAATGATGGTGTACATGAAGCATGTGACCTATTTGTCACTCAAGCTTCCACAGAAGTGACGAATAACTGCGGCAGATGAAAATGTCTGATTTGTGTGGACCGATGACTGTAACGTTCCCCAAATGAATACATGAAACAAACAGAAATATCATATTTTCGTCATGTTTTCCAGCATTTGAGGTTTAACTTGCTGACAATTTTTTGCAAATTTAGTTAAAATTTGCACTAGATTTGGATGTAAACTAGCAAGTGAAACCTACTGCAAGATAGGCTGTTACAGAACGCTAATAGAAGATCAAATGGCTATAGTTGAAAAGATGCTGGCAATACATAGTGTCAAAAATTGGGCTTGTTACAATGAAAATATTAAAGCTGCATGACAAACTTGTTAGTTGCTTATTTCCGCATCAAGCAGATACGCAGTACGCGGCTAGCTGATGAATGCTAGTCCAATATTCAAGCTCCTTTTAGCTCTTTTGGTCTCCTGACAGAATTATCTAGCTTTAGCTGGTATGTTCACTAGCTAGTTGCTAGATTGGTCTGTCTGCTGTTTGGTGCAGGGCAGGTAGTGTTGAGTGAGTTTGTCAGAGCTTTTTTTGTAGCTGCTGCCTGATACAAGCGTGATGAGAGCGGAGATGAAAGATCAAAACAATGAGCTAAAGATGCTATGCTCTGTGGCGCTGAGGGTAACTGCAGAGTCAGCTGATAATTCATCGCTACAAGTGACCCCTGTCACATTACACACAGTCATGTGACTCATTAACTAATATTATTTTAATACAAAAATATTGATTAGAGCAGCTTTAAGATTAAAGATATTTCAAACTGCATCTGTATTTTCAAGACACCTTCAGATCTCCAGAAAAAACGCATCACAGCTGGACTCGCTCCTGATTGGCTACTTCAAAACCCTTCTAGACTGAATCGAGCCAGTTTGGAGCATTTGATCTGGAAAACCTCCAGTCAGCAAGTTTATTTCCTTTGAATTAGATGATTTGCTGACGTCAGCCAATCAGAGTATTGTGACTTCAGCCTGTGAGTACACTCAGATGTGTTCAATAAATATGCTTTTGACTAAACTACAGGGGGTAGACAAATTAATGTAAACACTTCATGAAAAAGGACTTTGAAGTAAGTGAATCATCACTGCAAGCTCAGCTACAAAGGTGGATTATACAATGTTGCACACCAGCTAGCAGTATTAGTCAATCCCTTACACACTGTATATACACTCATCAGGTACACCTGTGCAACCAAATGCAATCCAATACAACAGCTCTGCCATAAATTCTTCATTTACGAAGCTTATACATTTTCACTTTTTGTTGACATTGTCAGGACATACAAGAGGGGAGCAAAATATTAGGAACACTTTTCAATATAATGCACTCCAGTACACCACCACCACCACCCACTACTACCTCAATAATAAACACAAAGTAGAATTATCATTTTTCTGACAATATCAACAAAAACTGAAAATGTATACACTTTGTAAACCTAGAATTTATGGCAGAGCTGTTGTACTGGATTGCATCTGGTTGCACAGGTGTTCCTAATAAAGTGGCCGGTGAGTGTGTATACTTATATATACTTATATATACTTGTATATAAATTCTATATACACTGTGTATATATACATCTGTCATATCCCTGTTGGTTAGTATCAACTTCCTCTTTATCTAAGCAGTTTGCCTGTGTTTTGTATATGCTGTCATTTTCAAGACTGCTCCGCCATGACATATGAATAGTTTTGTTGACCGGCACACCTGCAGTTTGGGCACTGATGATTTGGTCCAAACTCTGTGAGCCATCAAATGTTGCTTTGAAAACTCACATTTCAAAAGCCAGACCTTGTTTATGGCACATAAGGTGTTTATCTTACCGTCCACCCCATGTATGTGTATTTGTGAAACATCATGAAGAACATTATTCTTATGCTGAGCCACATTTAAAAACAAAATAGTGTAATCAGAGTAGTATGAGACTGTTAAAGCATCACGCTGGAGTTAAACAGAAGAACAAATAGAGTGATAAAAGGCGACAGGACTCAGATGCACTGCGCACTATCGTACATGTATACAGAGAATAGGTCGACATTAATAACGTGGCTCAGTGTGCTTGCTATTTAGGAACAAATGATGATCACCAGATTCAATCCTGGAAACACAAAACTATGTCATACACCCCTTCTTCTACACAGAATTTTCACTGTAGTATGTGTCATGGTGAATTGAGCGGGAAAAGGGGAACCTGGACACTGATAATCTCTCTTTTAGAAAGAGTTCATGTGTCTCAACTGAAGGAATCCTAGGTAAATAGTCAGGGCAAGTTGAGTGATGATCTTTGTGGCAACAGAGCAAAGGGCTGCGAGTCTGTAATGTTTAACTGAGCAATAACAACAGAAAAGAGGGAGTTATAATCTTAAGTGTCTCCTATATTGGCGCAGATGAATCTAAAGTTAATACGAACAGGGGCGAGGTTATAGCCCCTTCCTGAACGGCGCCGCAGCGCACCACGGCACAGCGGAGCCCGGAGGCAATAGGCAGAAACATAAGAGAAATGGAAAGGCTGAGCAATTCACCCAAAGGGATTAGATTTTAAATAGATATCAGCCCATATATGATTCCCTCTTTCTTCCTCTCGTCTGTAAGTGGGTGTAATTTGGAGTACGTAATGAAAGAAAAAAGGAGCTATAGGTTAATCTCATTGACCTCCACACTCAGGGGACGACGGGTTATAGCTAGGAGATATACACCCATCTCCCCTGCCAGCTAGCTCTGCCTGCCCTCGGAGAGGTAATGAAAGTTGGGGAAGTGACTCGGTGCACGAGGGAGTGTACATGTTCGCATGAGGAAAAAGAGAAAAAAAGAACGGGAAACCTGAAGAAAGTGGGCCTACTTTATTAACCTTATTAGAGTGAAAGAAAGGCAGTAGTTTAAATGTTGTGGAATAATGAACATCCACCCTAAAACTGGATTTACATAGTGATCTTGGACTACTTTGGTGAAATGTGACTGCAGTTACTGAATTGACCGAGCAACAGTCTGAAGCCGCTCCATCAACAACAAATATGATTCTTGCTTTAATGTGTTTAATCTGGTGAACGTTTCCCTCGTACAGTGATTAAATGTATTTTTTAAACAGCTTTCTACATTGAAGGCCTCGGTATTCTTCGTCCGAAACCTCCATTCAAATCAAAGAGACGTCATTTTCGTGACTTTCCGAAACTGACTATCCACTACAACTGGCCAGGTGTGCAAAGGTGTGAAAGTAAGGATCAGACTTATCTTTCAAGCTCTCTGATGTATTTCTTCACACAACTTCCTTCTTCATTTTTCATGTGTACAATCTGGTGCAACACCAGAGACTGTCGCCAAGACTACAAACACACACGAAAGACAAAAAAAAAAAAAAAAGACAGGTCTTGGAGAGACTGGGGAGGCAGTGTGATGCAGCCAGGAGGAGGACGCTGTGACAGCAGGCGTTTTACACTGTCTTCAAGTGTGGCCATTCAGAACAGGTATTAACACTTTTTTTCCTTTAAACGCAGTTGGACGACCTAGTTTGTTTTGAGCACACTGAAGCCTGAAGGCAAGCCAGAACAGCTTTAGATTGTTCTTTTTTAAAATTCCTGTATGGTTTTAAACCTGTCTTTAAATTCAGTTTCATGTCGGTTAGTTCTTAGTGCAATTTAGCTTTATATGGTTTCAGTTTTGTTGCAACAATTTTTTGCTAGAGGTCGTGTTTTCACAGCACTTTTTGCATATATTTGTAACAACCAGATTGTATTTTATTTTCAGCTCATTAAACGTTGGAACACCTGTTTTCTTGCAGCTCGAGTTAAAAGCACCGGCAGACTTACTGACAATCTGAATTGAAACCGTTTATCTCGAGCTATCCTGAACTGGACTCCAGAGTGTTCAACATGAGCTCTGCAAACCAGGATGATTTGAACTCTAGGACATCATCTATAGGTTCTTATACTGTATGTAGCAGCTTTAGTAAGTGCACAGAAAGACAAGCAAGTAGCCAAGATTCAAAAGGGTTGGCATGTGTCAAAACTGGGAAACAGGACAGTGGCGCATCTTAGTGCCAAGACAACTCCAGTGTGTGTGTGAGTGTGGGTTTAAATACAAAAACGATGCACATTTGAGTGTATTGCTCTTTAAACTTGCTCCTTCAATCTTGTGTTCCCCAAAATAAAAAGGAAAAATAATGTAGGGCAAATATTTGTCAGCTGAGTGGATATAACTTCCATTGACAAAGACGCACGCTGTCCAAGGAATATTCACATTATTCCTCACCCACACCCACGGCAGTGGTATACTTGGGAGTGAAAGTTATAGAAAAATGTGCTGAGCAGTTATCAGCCAGGTGCACCATCTTACTGCCCTCAAACTGAAACCTTCATGTTTTTGTTTTTTTTTAATCTGATAACTTTGGTCCCCTGTCTCAAGAGCTCCAGTGTGATGACATCACAGGTTGAGGACTTGGTCCTCAAATTTCTATGTCCTGAGGAGACGTGTCCTTTACAAAGAATGTGACATTACTGGGGAAGATTTGGTGTATATTTCAAATGTCCTTTCGACATTAAAGTCAGCTCTTTGTGCTCTATACAGATAACATACCCTGTTTCCCTCCCTTTCTACTGACTCAACTGATGATGACTGTGCATGTGTATGTTCAGTGTGGGTCATTATGGCATGCATGCACTGTTAATGGCATATAACGTATATGTAGACCCTAAAGGTGTGCATGTGTAGGTATTAGCTGTCTGCGTGTGTGTGTGTGTGTGTGTCTGAAGTCTGGGTGGTTCAGCTTGTCCCTTCAGTATAGCAGATAACCTGCTCTGCTCCTCCACTCTGTCTGACTTTGTAACTATATCTGTCCTTACCCTCCCAGGGAAATAAATAAAAGCTCTCCTGCTACTCCCACTACATAAAGGCAAGGCATGCCTCACATAATCGTTTGAGACCGGGACAAACTTGGCCCATTGATATCTGTGTATTTATTACGCCTATGGCAATATAAGGCAGGGCCGAGTGAGATATCAGCTTACCCAGAGAGCTGTGAGAGAGAGAGTGAGTTTAAGATAAAGGATATTTAATATCCAGTGCACATCGGCAGGAGCCTAAGTCTCTAATAGCACTTGGGGTTTCTGAGCAGGTAATGCCTTCATCTTTGTCTAAACACACTTTTATGGACTTTAACTGTAATGATATAAAGAGAGAGGGGGTCACAGATAAATGTAGCGTAATGGCTCAAAGCCGAAGATTAGCCATGTATCCTGTCTGGGGGATAATGCTTCAAGGCAGTTCCTCCAAAAGGTGTTATCTCCCGCCGAAAGAAAGACGAGAGAGGAAGAAGCACACACGCATACGCACACATACCCAGACACATATATTAAATAATAACCTGCTCTTCTTTCCTGTGTTTTTTTTCTCTCCCCCCCCCCTCCGCCTTTCTTTTAACAGCGCTTTGCATTTTGTCACATTGCGTTAGAATCAACGGCGGCGGCGTTCGGGCTGTAATGAATCTGTGAAGCCAATGTACATGTACATCATTGGCGACAAACATTACCAGGGCGCCTCCTGTGTTCTAGGACACATTACCTTCGCTTATTTGGTGTCTAAATGATAATGAGCATTCAAATGATAGCCTATATCATTTAGATCTGAACATGAATTAAAAAAAAAAAAGAAGCGATGCGTGCGTACGTTCACACAGCAGCACTTGAAGGCCATTTAGAGAGCTTTTTTTCACAGATCAATCAGGTGGCCTCTACATCCATTAAAGTGGAGGATGAATCAAACAACAGCTACATAGTTATATGGAAGCGTGAGTGAGGGAAAAGAATAGTGTTGTTGTCCTAATTATGCACCAAGGTGATGCATTATTTACCGATCCAACATACATCGGCAGGGCTGGATATGAGTAAAATAATTTATGACAAGATCCTTCCCTTTCTCTCCCCTCTTTTCTTCTTCTCTCTTTGTCTCTCCTCCATTTTTACCAACCCCCCCCCCCCCCCTTCTTTAAATCAAACTTCAATAAAATGTGCCACCCATATTCATTTTGCATGAGGCCTCCCTGAAAAACATCCAGGATGGTGAGATCTGTTATTCAAAAATTATTCAGACAGTACAGGGTCAAAACAACAAAACAGTAGCAAGGAAGAAGTGGCGGCCCCTGAGACTCTATAACTCACCTTGGGTTACTGCAGCAGCCTTTAAAAGAGCAAGACAGACAGAGAGAGAAAAGGTTAAAGGAAAGACAAGCCGCCACCCAAAAGAAACCACCCTGTCCAGATAAAAAAAACATTCAATCACAGAGGAGCAATTACTAGATTTCCTGCTGGAAGTACAGGTTTCCCATGACCAACCCCCCCCCCCCCACCCCGCACCAACTCCTCTTGATTATCCAAATCCCTATTGCTGGCCTCTTGTTTCTGCTCTCATCTTTCTGCTAGTCTTTCCCAAAGCCACTTCCATGACCTCAGGATGGACCTCGGGATGGACGTGAAGCAGGTCTAAGGGCTTGATTAGATTTATAAACTCTAAAGCCAAAGCTGCACCTGCAAAACTGTGTTTATTCTAGGACTTTAATGACATAACTCGAGGCAAAAACACTGTACAGTCTCATCTTTGTGATCTTTGACCCTCTGAATCAAGGTCATGGATGCAATAAATGAACTGGATATTGTGTTCCAAGATTGTGGCCCACTCATTCCGAAAAAAGTTGCTGAACAGGCATATATGGCAAAAAGAGTACTCCATGTTTTTGTGGCCAGTAGAGCATGTATATTAAAGGCTTCCTCTGGCTGAGCTGGCTCTTTGAGGCTTTTTAAGTTTTATTTATTCTAATGGCTGAAATTGTGATAATACAAAAAATTAGTATTGGTGAGGCACTATTTAACAACATTGCTTTTGTAATGACAGTGTAAGGGGAAAAGTATTTTTGGGCCAGTGGGCATCAAGTGACCCACAATCCAACTGTGGCCACTGCACCAAAATCACCTCACAGCCCGGCGCTGTTACTGAGAGCTGTGACATGAGGGCTGTGTTGACATAGCAAAGGGCAGCTATACCTATGGCCCTGAAGAAAAGAATGACAGACAAGGAAAATGGTTTCTTTACCAGGTACTTAGGTGATTTAGTATTGCCAAGTCCATAACGACAGGCAGCTTGAAAGACCTATTTTAAAAAGAACGGTCAAATTTGAAGTAGAAAGGTGATATATCCTGGCTTCTAATCCCTAGTATGGGCCAGGCTCCAAAAACAATGGATCCTACATTTTCCATAATGCAACTTGATAGCATCTTTTTGATAGAGCCTGAACGTCCACGTCTTTCAAACTCCACATCCTCAGTCTATAACGCAGGCTTTTTATTATAGCCAAGCTGAGGTAACCCTGATGACATCAAGAGGGGTTATTTTCTCAAACAAAGCTCTTCCAGTCCCTCAGAAGACATACAGCTGTTTTCGAGACTGGCCTCCCGAGAAAAACGACACAATAGGTCATAATGTCAGTCGCCAAAGACAACCTATAGTTACGTTTGAGTGACAGACGCCATCCAGCAGCTGTAGTAATTAGTACCGCGAGTTGGGGCAGTTTTTTGAAAACTATAACTACAATTGTTGTGGTGTTTACTGTTGCAATGATGACAGGGTTGCATAACTTTAACAACACGTTTCAAGTGATCATTTTAACCAAAACCATGATCTTTCCCTAACTCTAACTCAGTGGTTTTTGTGCCTAGACCTAACCAGACCTTAACCACAACGTTGTCACATCATTAAACATAATTGTTTTTTAACAGTGATGTGTAACGATTTGGAAACGCGCAGACAAATGATGTTGTCCTGCCAATTACTGCTGATAGATTAGAAAATGCTCCTATGAGTCATTCTGGAGTGCATGGTCAAAAGACATATTTTGTTGTTTAAGGTGGAGGACTTGTTGCTGTTTTCACAGGCTGAGCAGTACTCCCTATGACCTGTAAACTGATCCTCATGTGTAAAATTGGTGGTGTGCACCTTTAAAGAAGAGCTGGGACACTGACACATCAGATAAAAGAGGGGGTGACCATCCAGATATATTATGCCACTCCTTTTATCATGCACATACACAGCAGCCCTCCATCTCTCAGCAGCCGGCTACACTTCACATAGATTCAATGTGTAGCTTTCAGGGTGTCTGCACATAAGTCTGAATACCTGTATGTGTGTAAAAGAGAGAGAGGAAAAGTAGATTCAATTGTATGTGTGTATGTGTCTGATTTCATGCGGTGTGGCAGCTTCACGCACATGCATATTCTTACAGTATGCCTGCGCCACCTTTGGCTAATGACAGATGCAATAAAACATTTGTAAAGGATGGGACCATCCATCATGTTGTGTAGGGCACGAGGAAACAGGCTAGCTTAAAAGCACAAGCAAGAGTCCCCCGCACAGGGCAGAGAGACACAGAGAGAGGAGGGGTGGGGTAACTAAATTTATATCATATTACACACTGAAATGTGACCTCGTAATGACATCAGTGAAATTCAATCAAGTCCTTGACTCAGTATTACTTAAGGTAAACCAGTGTCCTTCCTGATGTGAAATGAGAAAATTGAATACGCTGTTGTTGTTTTTTACTTACTGCTTCAACTGTGGATGCACTGTGATTTAGTGTGATGGAAGCCAAAATTTATGTGGAAAAGGCTTTTACAAGAAAAAACATCAAGTATTTGGATTCACTAAGAAGCAGATTAGCAGCAGAAGAGCAGATTTAGAGCAAAAGTATTAGTAGCTGTAATTGTAACAGCAGCGACAGTAGTAGTTTTGACTGTAGTGGTATCAGCGGTAGAAGTGGTAGGATTAGCAATAGCAACAGTTAACACTAGCACTAGCATTACTAGTAGTCAGTGTTAACCAAATTACTTAAAACATCAGTCTCATCAGCCCTCTAATTGAAAAAGTACTTACGTTACTAAAATAACTATTCAACAGAAAACACAAAACTTTGTCACATTTTGTTTTTAAAGCAGAAATGATTTATTTTTTGGCCACTTGAGGGCAGCCGACCTGTAGGACCAACCTGTAAGGACAAAAATGACATATACAAGTTGTTGTGGTGAAAGTTTTAGCAAGAAATTGCCTATTTATACATCCAGCAGATACAAATCAACATTAGAGTTCATTTGGAGTCATGATTTTGGACACCTGGTGCATCAAAGTCCGATGTTCACTCTTATTTTAACTCTGTTTTGGTCTCCACCAACTCTTGAAGGAAATAGCTGGCTCTTTAGTAGCTAAATGCACCACTATTTTAGTCACTAACTTTGTCTGCAGTTTGGTGCCAAGTAGGTAGTGTACAATGGGTCTATTAGAACTATTTTGCAGCAGAAATCTGCCATCCGGAAGAGACAGTGAACCAAAACAGTAAAGTTGTGTTAAACCAAAACAATGGGCTGAAAGAAGCTAAAATGCACCGTTGAGCTGATGGGAACTGTACAGTCTTTGATTATTCTCCTTAGCTTTGTCACTATGAGCAACTTTATTAATATAAAAAATAATGATCAGTGCAGCTGTAGCATGTGTAGAAATACAGAATGAGAAACAAAGAGTAGTCAGCCCACAGTATGGAAATATTTCCTGTCAATTAACAGCTAGCTTAGCTTATTTTATCACACATCCCACCTCTGAGAAAAACTGTGACTCCTGAATGTAGGTTTACCAGTGACAGACATAATATGGAATTAAGAAAAATGTTACTAAAAGGTGTATTCCTCCTCTTCTTGCTAGCCTCCTCCCATAACATCCAACCCCTGCACCAAGCTAACCTGCAATACATCTGCTCCCTGACCGGATGTGTCTTGACTGAATGCACAGAGACTAAATTGATATCAGAAAGTTCTGGTGAGACAGTAAACATGTTGACCACCCAAAATGTAACAGAGCTTTAGTAGGATAAGTAACGATAATGTAATTGCACAATTACTTAATTTATTAACTTAAACCTGTTACTTAAAAAATGTGATATTGAATTATTCAGCAGTGTGTTACACAACACTGCTAGTAGTAGTAAATAATGTAGTAGATGTACTTTAACATACTGAAATTAGCATTTTCTTCTCAATATGTGTAAATAGTATTTACACATATTGAGAAGAATTTGCTCATTTACACACAAGGTGAGTTTGATAACAAGGCAACAAACCTTCCTTGTTGTCATCAAAGATATCATTCAACACACTAGGCTGCTGAAAGGCAACACAGATTTAAACTAACTCACAGCAGTGGCTGTCAATAAGCAATACTGTTGTCACCGCATTAATATCAACAATGACGGGCAACTAGACAATAAGAAAAAAAGGAAAAGTTGCATCTTTGTGACAATCTTTCTCTGATCAAAACAACAGTAGCTACAGGAGACGTGAATTAACAGCTGTTTAATGATGAAGTAAAGTTTGTGTTGTGTTGCACTTGTTCGGTGTTTGTGTTTGTTTGTCTTTCCCGTCCAGCTCTGAACAAGACAAGCCGGCAGGGAGGGTTTGTTTTTTGTTTTTTTTTTTCGGTTACAAACTCGTGGGTGTGTTTGATAGAAGGCATGCAGGCACAGTGTTGCCTGTTGAATCACATCATCAGCATCAACAATGAAAAAAAAAAGGAAAAAGGCAGGCAGATATAAATGAATATTCCTCACCTGTCTGCTCGTGTTGACTCCTCTTGTTTGGATTTCACAGTGGGGGAAAAAAATAAAGGCGTATATTTACTTTTAATTGAAAGGAAATTAAAGACGCATCCACATCCGCATGTGACAAAGGAAGATCACAAGGCTCGGGAGTGATGATAGCTTTTGTTTAAGATGGATTTCATAAAGAAAACCCCCCACTGATAATGATGAAAAAAAAATCTTGGACATTTCTCCAAATACAATTACCTCGGCATCACCTGATTCAATCAAATGCATTTGCATTCTGTTTGCATGCAGTGTTCCGTGAACCGGTAAACAAGGCAGGCAGAATAAATCTGATGTGTTTTCATGCTTATGGTTGCTCCTCTGTTTGCTACATTTTATTCTGAATATTTGAATTCTTATGAATTGGTAAATAACTGCACAAACGTACGCATAGCTATGCGGATGAATGTTCTGAAGTTGGAGGGGCATATTCTTGTGAGCCAAAAAAGAGAAACAGGGAATGTTAGTTCATGTTTTGAGACAGATGTTGTTTGGCCGGCGAGCATGGCAGATTAATATTTGACTGTGTCTGATGTGTACTTAAGTATGTATCAAAGAAGATGCATCATTTTGGGGCCTACCAGGGGATGTTGTAGCTGGCACAATGACAAAAAGCATTAGGCAAGACTTGGCACCAGTCAATCATATGCTTACAGCCTGGATAGCTTTGATGGAAATGTAGTGATGAGCCCAAGGTCTTGTTCACTTCTAATCCCTGACCCTATTTCTCCCTGGACACTTGGAATTTCAGCTACACTGTGAGTAAAATACTCACTGTGCCTAATCCTTTCACATACAGTATGCATCACTGAGCCTACAAAGCTTTAGAGGGCAGGTAGGTTCTCCACACCGTTTCAATATATAAAGAAGAGTGAGATTCGGTATAGGAGATAAAAATACAATACTCACTCAAAACACAATGTTACTGCAGCCACTAGATATTCTGTGGTCTCTTGCTATAAAATAGCAATGGTGGAAAGTAACTAAATATATACAATGATGAAGGTACTTATTTATTTTCTGTGTTATGTTCCTTCTACTCCACTACATTTCAAAGGGAAATATTGTGCTTGTTACTCCACCGCATTTATTTCACTATGGTTATTTACATGCAAAACATATGAAGAGATTACAAAAGAGGATGCACTGTCATTGAATAAACTACCCAATAATGTATAAAGTAGTTAAATAAGCTAGACTGACCACATAATTAATGCTGCTTATGTGTTAATAATATTTTTTAAATATTCACTCTAAAAGTACATGATGATGACTTTAACTTATGATTTGTTAATACCTCTTACTGATAATACTTAGATCACTTCAGTAAAATTATAAATACATGACATTACTATATTATTTACATTAGGAATACTTGTAATAGAGTATTTTCATACTCAGTGGTGGATGAAGTATTCAGATCTTCACCTAAGTAAAAGTAGAAACACTAACATTTTAAATACACTTTCTTACATGTCCTGCATTCAACATTTTACTCAACTGGATGGAAGGATTACAAATGTGCTGAAAGTATCAAAAGTATAATTTATGCAGAATGATCCCTTTCATACTATTTCCTTATTTGGTATATTTTATATATAAATATATACATATTTATTGTTGTATTACTATTGATGTCTCAGCATGTGAGCAGAATTTTAATGTCAGGGTGGAGCTCATTTGAACTGCTTCACATACTGTTAAGTGGTGTAACAATGATGTGTAACCCTAACCCTAACCCCTAACCCTAACCCGTTATGATATACCCTAACCCTATGTAACTTTTGCTGAACAGCAGCCACATGCTATAACATAGTGTCTAGTGAACAGTAGCACAAACAGGGAAACGTCATTTAAGTCAGTAAACGAACTGACTCATTCATGTCAGTTATAAACAGCAATGTTTATGTCAAGTTTGCTAACATGAACAAACCTTTGGCACCACAAGCTACTGGTCACACCAGACCAAATAAGACTATAGATGCAAAACTCCTGAGTGTATTGTATTGAATGAGTATGCATTTTATTGCTTATGACTTCCAACTTTTTGTTTGTAAGAGTGCAAAGCATGTGTTATTTCTTCTCTCAATTTCATGAACCTTGATGTTGAAATAAAGAAAAAAAAAAAAGTTCAACGGCACAATAGTTTGGAACCTTTCACTTTAACAGTCCTCTAATTATATCTCAGTCTCTCGTCTTCCTCCCACTCTTAGCTGTCAAACCACTCATCTTGAATCCTGCTCCATACAGGAACACACAAGTGGGGTCAAAGGCCATTACCATCACGAAACACTATCACTCCTCTTCATCCATTAATACAGGTGGTAATGATCATCTCCCTGCCCCTTGAGATCACCACTCGGACTGATATATGACCCAATTCTAACATTTAGATGAGAGCTTATTTGCCCTGTGAGTTGTATCTGTCCTGCTTGTTTAATGTTATATTGAGACTCAATTATACAGTGGATTGAGTTTGGTTTCAGTGCTCGCTGTTGCTGATGTCTTAGTTATAATACGGTGTTAGCTTAGGCACTCAGCACATACATTAGACATATTGTAGAATATCAAACAATGAGCCCCAGGGACTGTGGTGATGAATATACATTATGATATACATAAGAAAGAGAAAAATGTACAGTATCATCCCTAATATGAAATGTAGAAAATTTAAATTAAAAAAAAAAAAAAAAAAAAGATGTGGAGGATAATAATATTTTTGCAGCAAATGTTTGAGAATGTAATACAGTCACATTATGTCACTGAGGGAACCTACTTGTGGATATTTCAAACGTATCACTGTATTCCCTGGTGATTCCTAGCTGCTTATATTCTATGCAATATGACTGTTTCCTTTCAAGATCAAGTCCCCAGGCAATGAGACATAATAGGCCTATATACCCGTAAGCCTCAAAGAAAAATGAAAGACAAAGAGCCAGAGTCAGCCCTCAATAGACAGACCAACTGTTATTGTTGTGTAATTGGTTAAAGCATGCCATCCACAACAGAACTGTTTAAGTAGGAGATGAATAGTTTCTTTGAGCACTTTTTTTAATTGCCGTCCCCTCCTTTTCCGTACACAGCCATTACACGATGACTCACGAATAAGCACATATTGTGAGTATTTTTCATGTTAAATGCTGCTAACAACATCACAAGGCTTAAATACAGTTAGTGCACAGACAGTGGGGAAAAAAAAACAAAAAAAAAAACGGGGGAACAGAGACATGTACAATTGACGGCATACCACTGAGCTGTACTGTAATAACTAAGAAGACTATTTACCCTTAATTGATATGGCCTTTCTTACCATGAAAAGAACAATTATTTCTAGCACCGCACGCTTCTTATGTGCACAGTAAGCTATCAACACAAAGTGCCCTGAGTGAAATGAACAGAACTCACCATCAGCCTACTCCAAAAAAAAAAAAAAAAAAAGAACTGGCAAAGCTTTTTTTTTCATCTTTTCTTCTTTTCTCTCATTCCGTCTTGATATAAAAGCACCAGAAACAAGCTCAGAGATGATAAAAATATGGCAGTGTAATACCAATTTAATATATCAATGGTATTTATAAGGCATTAAAGTCAATGACACATGGCCAGCAACGGCATAAAACAAAGACTCCTTGTTAAAGTGGATGCATACCACTTTCATGGCGCATGCTGCATAATTTTGTTGGAAAGCATCCTTATGAAAGTCATCAGTGCTGGTTGGCACCATGCAGAACAGTTTTGTTGATCACACAGATCCCACTCTGTTGAACCTTCACTGAGTCCACAGTAAGACTTGTATTTAGTCAGGACAGTGGAAATGCATGATGCTATGAGAGCACAATGAGTAGGAATTCAGAGGAATTAGGAGTGTGGTATTTGTGGATGTATTAGTGATGTTCTTACTATGAAAAGAATTGGACTGAAAATACATGATAATGATTACAGGCTAATACATGTGCAGCATACAGTGGTCATATGAGAAGCTGAGCTTTCAAATAATTGCATCCAGGAAGAAAAATCTATACCTGAACACTTGTAAACACACACTTCATTATTATCAATACAGTATGTCTCACTTGAAAGACAAAATAGTGTGTGTTTTATGGCTGTATTGTATTGTGTGTGTGTTTTTTTTTTTTTAAAAAGCAGCTTTTTGTTAAGAAATTGCTCTCTTTTGTTTGTCTTTTTGCCTTTTATATGATGGATAATTATCTCTATTGTTAGACTTTGGTGTTAAAATGTGAGTCTAAAGGAAGCCCTTGATCTTTCATTCTTAGGGAATGACAACAAAACTTCACTTAATGGAGATAAGACATATATCTGCTGTTAAACTACTGTATATTGTGGCTTGCAGTATCTCAACATGGTGTTACATCATTAGTTTGTTGACAGATCTTGGGCATTTCACAAAATCCCAATTGCAATTTTTTTTTTTTTCATTCACCAAACTTTTGATATTTGACGGATAATTCTAAATGTTGTCCATCCATACATAAAGTAAACACGTAGCCTATCTGGTGGCATCATTAGGATATATGTTAGGGACTTTCTATTTCTATTCTATTTACTACAGATGACTTTGGAGATACCTGCATTGATACTTGCTTGCGGCTCCCCACCTCAACCTTTTTTTTCCGGTGGCTTCTGTCGTAAGTTGTGGGCAGCAGACGGGCTGGATGGACTCGGCCGGGGCATTTTATGTCTTATATTTCCCAGATTTGGATCTGAGCAACATTTGGTTAAAAAGAGGATATTTGGCTCTTAGTGTCTACTCTTCAGCTAATTTCTACATTTTAGAGTGCCGAGATATTTTTATCCCCTGGAAGAGTGGCACTTGTTTCACCAATGAAGATGATGTCTGTAACAAAACAGACAATAAATACTCAAAGAAAATATTATAAAGCAAACTTCATCAAGGCTGTGTAACTACCACGCTCCACATGCACCAACCCTGCTCGTCTGCCTCCTACCTACAATGCAACACTGTTAAATAACATAGCATAACAAATGACAAATGACACAAGCTCATATGCTTAGTACGGAAGTATATGAAAGTATGAAAGGATTCATGTGGAGTATCAAGACAAGCTTTTATTTTTTGCTTCTTTGTTAGCTGACTAGATTGTTGAAATGCAGCACTAACGTATGCCCTCAGTGTAAACAATGTAACACCACTGGTGGGCAATTATTTTTAAGAGTTAAAGTGTTTCTCTGGGGTTATTAATTTAATGCAGCTCGGTTCACATTAATCATAGTAGTTGGCATAAATAATCATCAAGAGATCTTTGCAGTGATGAATCAAGCTTATTCTCAATAGTATCGCTGTTTCCTGAACTCTGCAAACAAGTCTGCATGACACAGGTCTACTTCAGATCCAAATGTTTACGGCGAGATACAAGATTTAATCCAAATTTGGAATCAGCAGCAGGCTTGAATCAGTGTGTAGGACTGAGAGAAAGCTCTTTAAAACCTCTTCTTGAGTTCATTCATGCTTAATGAATAAGGTTTGAAGTAACGGTAGAGAAACCTTGAGCATCCAGAGTAAGATTTAATCCCTTTCATTAATCCCTGTTTCCTGCACTCATAAAAGATATTGGTTTGCGGTTTGAGGATATGATGATATCATCAAATATACATGTCTATTTCTTTTTTTTTTTTATCAGAGAAAATTTGATTTTATGATTGTCCGTGTTCTAATATTCAGACACAACTTTCACCCCCCCCCTACCCCCCCCTCCCTGTACTCTCCATATTTAAACACTTTGTTTATTTTGTGGCGAAATAGAAAAGTCAGTGCGGTAGAACATAAAAGCAATCAGTCTGCGTGATTTAACAAGAACCTGAGCCCATTAAATGAACTCCAGCACTATTGGTGGGAAAACGATCCACAGCACATCAGCAGTTTCCCCACCACCCCCCCCCCTCAGACAGCCAAAGACAAGGCCCTGCTCTCAAAATGGCACTTCTGCTGGCGAGAACGGAGGAGGAAGAATAATGTACAGTGAGTTATCTATGTACAACATCTCCAATGGAAAAACAATTAAATGAGATTGATGGAGAGATGAAGACGACTGGGTGGGTTGGAGCTGGGAGGGGAGGGTAGGGGAGGGGAGGAGTGTGTGGGGAGGTGGGGGGGGGGGGTGGGTAGTTGGATCTGACTGTCTGTCTATCCCTGTTTGCGTACCTCCTGGAGGCACAAATGTCAGCTTTGAGCAGTTTGTGGACTCCCCACTAAGCTCTTGGCCCGCTCCAATCCAGACTGGTTCTATCTTCTGGACTCTTGGCATGCCACGTACGAGCCGTGGCCATCAATGTGTCATTCAAATGCCACGGCTTCACAGCCACCACTTACTTCTGTGCTCATGGATATCAGGGTTAGTATTTTGTACTCTTGCTTATCTGCGGTGGTCACAAATATTCTCACTTTTTTACTGATTTCTAGAAGAATTGTGCTGGAACGATCTTTTTTGCTCCATTTCTGATCGTGTTACATGCATTTATTAGACACTCTTATCTTGTATCAGAGATGAAAAAGATTCTGCTTCAAATCCTTGATCGTCGGCATTACAAATTGATCACTGATATTAATGCAAAGGTCACAATAATGATGTGATCGCACGAGATAATTACTAGATTCTAATAAATACATATCAAAATGATTTATGGTTGAGAGAAGGGGCAGAAAGAATTGCTGTTGATATTTGTTAACTAACTAATGCTCTAGAAATATTAATTTCTTAAAGGTGAGTGGAGAGATTTTTTAATTGCATATGTAATATTATTTAAGATGAATTTAGGATGATATCTCCGGAATCAGTCATGTAAATGTTGTCATATGTGTCGTACATAACTTGATTTGATGTCAGACAATAGAGCAGAGCTGCGATAGTAAAGTAAAATCACAGCAGGATCAGATTTGAAACATATTACAGATTTTACTTAATTTTTATTTGTTTGTTTGTAAATACATCTATAAATCTTAAAATATTCATAAAATCCTGCTCTCAACCTCTAAGACTAGAATATTATTTTTTTTTCTCTTACTGATATTCATGGACTGGTACACACAGTGCATGAACACTGTCAGATTTGGAGTGGGCTGAAAATGACACGCTCTACTAATGATTCTTTCAGTCCACCTTCCCTTCTAAAACAAACCCTTCCCAAGCAAGACTCTCTGCTGCAATCAGATGGGACATGTTCCCTGCTGCTCCAATACATAAATGTAGCTCCTAGCAAAAGAGGTCAAAGGTTAAAGCGTGTACAAGGTGTCACATCCTGCCGAATGCTTTGAAATACTTGTAAAATATCTAAAAAGCTAATGTTATCTAGCTAATCTGGGGGATAAAATGAACAAAAAAGTGATTGTCAGGCTTGCTGCTAAAATATAGAATGGGGGGATTTGTTCTGAAATGCAGGATGTAGGTACACAATGGCCTTACAGAAGGAACAGAGCGCTGTAATCTGGTCCAGTAGATCCTTCTAGATAGCATGTGTTTCAAAGGCTAATTTTCCACCTGCATGAGTAAAAGTAACATACGTTAAAGCTGGACAAACAGCATTGTAATCAAAGTGCTTAAGATAACAAAAAGGCAAGGCCACTTCATGAGATCAAGAAAAGCTCCTGCATGATTGATATGATAATCATCACCACAGATACCCACTGGTGGAATTTTCTATCCCGAAGGACATATAGTATAGAGTTAATGCACACAGTGCAGAACCACAAATTCACTTCCAGAATGTAAAAAAATAAATAAACCTCCCTTTTTTGCGACGGTTTGTTGTTTGTCACCTCTTTTCATTGAGGCATTAACTATTGAAGACAACTGCCAACAAAAGTGATGATGCAAAAAAAAAAAAAAAAAAGAAGAGGAAAAATAAAGACACAGCTAAAAAAGTGCTGCTACTGTAAAACGCAGGTATTGTTTAAAGATAAAGACAAAAAAAAAAAAAAAAAAAAAAAGAGGAAGAAGAAGTGAGAGTACGGAGCCGGTGGCGAAGAGAGGAGTGACAATGCTGCTGCTAAACTGCTTTGGCAAGAGATGACAGGAAGCAAGTGAAAGAAATAAACAGTCAACACACTTTGTTTCTGCTACTTAAAAATATCCTGTCCCGTTTTAAATCCTGACACATTCAGTGATGGGGCTGTGCATGGATGAAGGGGGTGGGATAATATATTGGCGGAGAGAGGGCGAGCTTTTTTCAAACGGCTCTGAAGCGAGAGTGTGTTTTTTCCCCATAGCTATCACTACCATTACAATGTGAATCCCGGGGCCCCTATGGATTTGCTTTCTATGTAGTGCCAGCACTTGCTAAAGAAAAACCCCACATGGAATAAGCTAATCCCTTTCAAACGGGTCGCGGCCGGCGCGGACATGACTTTGCAACGAGTGAGCAATGCGGTGAGGGGAGCAAGAGGAGGAGGAGGAGGAGGAGGAGGAGGAGGGTGAAGTCATATGCTCAAAGTTTGGATTCAAAACACTCGCCCCTCTCTCGGCGCACCTCCCTTTGATCCCCACCGCCAACTACAACAATCAGCTTCTCCTCCAAGTATTTATCAGATAGAACACAGACAAGATTACATCGAGAGCAAATATGTGTCCCTATTATCCTGCCAAGGAGGGACTCGCAAGACTGACAATAGCAGAGGTGACAGAGTGAGAGTTAGAAATGAGGGTAGAGAGGAAGAGAGCAATATGTAGTGTAAGAGAGAGGGGGAAAGGTTTTTTTTTGTTGAGTGGAAAAGAGCAGCAAAACGACAACTCATTATCCCGAACCCAAAAACATCCCAAGCACACACAGACCCACATGCGCTCACACTGGCAGTCAGATTTTGTACACCACTTTTGTTTGCGTGCTCCGTCTCTGTCATTTCGCTTTACTTATTTATGAGACTTTACAAGTTCCTTGGTGAAGATGCAGAGCGTTGCAGTTTATGTCTAATTTAGTAAATATCCTTTCGCCAGTCAGGCCTGTCAGCCATTGTTTTTCTCTCTTCTTCCCTATGTTCTCCCCCCCCCCCCGTCTCCTCTCCGACTTCCCTCGTCTCTCTCCTCATCTCCGGTCGCTGGGTGACAGAGAGAAATCAAGTCTGTATCCGAACGATATATATTCTCTCTGATTCGCGCCCTTTTGTTGTTTGTGGGCGTTGCTGTGAAAGTTTAACTTCTGAACTGTTGTGCCACAGACGAGGCCAGGTAACTAGTGCGTGATTCCGGGCTAGTTGTGTGAAACGTGTCAAGCCCTCATTGTCATTTAATGCAGAAGGGGGATAATAGCCTGCCAAACAGGCAAGTGTCTCCACACAAGTCTCCTTTTGCAGTACCCTTCGTTAACGATCACAGCGTGGCGGTGGCGGCATATAAAAGGAAAACGAGAGAGGGAGAAAAGCAAGAACAAGAGCAAGAAAGATGAAATATATTTTGAATGTTTTATGGAAAAACAATCTGACACAAAGTAATATTCATCTCCTATGAATCCAATATTCTTTTTGGAATGATATTAGACGGTATCTATTATATCTTCCATTGTGTTCCCATCTGCCCTTTTCAGGATCTAAATTATGTGCATTAGTACGTAAATGGGCTAATGCCTGTCTGTATTTAGCTGGCTACATGCCGTGAATATATTCTCTGCTTCAAGAAGTAATTGGTAATTACAGTGGTCATTTAGGCAATCACTGTCTCCCCGAGATTCATGTCATTCTTAAAAATAACTAGCTCTTAACCTTTGACAGAATTCTACAGAAACTGTTCATCATCGCCCCCGCTTTGATTAATTTTTACACACACACACACACACACACACAGTTGCACACAATGGGCACAAATACGCTTAGACACAAAGATGGACATACACCTACAGTATGTGTGTAAGAGTACATAGAAATGGACACACACACACACACACAACCATCTTTATATGAATAGAAAAAGAGATTTCCCATATCGAGGAGAAGAATATCCCACCTCCGACACCATTAGTTCCATTTCATAAACAGTAAGACTACACATATATACAGGTCATTTAACTTAGCTGCCCCCGTCTTCCCTCCCTCCCCACATCCATCCATCCATCCCCCCTATCTATCTCCTCCAGAGGATTTATCTCACCTCATTGACAGTAAACAGCTAAGTCTTTTCATCTATTCCATCCTTCCATCTCTCCTCAGCGTAGCCTGTCTTCTGTTTTCTCTCAGTTTAAACAAGCTCTCCCAGACACCAGTCATTTCCATGCATAATGACCCTCCATAGACAGTGGTGGAAAACTGGTATTGTATGTGAGAGATCGTCAGGTTGGCAATATTAGCATCGAAATACTTATCCGCTTACTCTGATGCCCTCCATTACCGCGTGCTCCGCACAACTCTTTTGCATCTTCTGTGGCTTCTGTATATGCAGAAAAAATGTATCATCGTTTTCTTATACTGTCACCCAGTGGCATATCAGCAATTTTACAGTAATAAGCAGGCAGAGTGTGTTTCATAAATTCTCCATATCCCTAGTACTGGTTTTATGAATCTTTAATGTGAGGGCCAATGACCTCAGTCTTGATATATAGAGTAAAAGCCACAAGGAAATAAAAGCCTTTTACAATGATGAGTAAAATGTTTAGAAACGAGCTGCCCCCTCGGAGTCGTTAGCTTGTTGGCTTTTGTGGTCAGTTTTATAGTTCTGTTTTTAATGCATCTTTATCATATTGAATAAAAAATTTGGGATTTCCGATTTCTAACAAAATGACCTGAAATACACATGAGCCTACAGTCATTATTTGTTTGCAGATAGGGGGATTTTTTTGTTAATCTAGAATGAAATTACAACCGCGATCAATATTAGTGCAGTCAGAAATCAAATAAATACATAAATAGTTAAATGTATTTTTCATATTTTCATATTGTTGAAAAGAAGAAAAGGGTATTTTGTGTGTGCCCTCCAAGCCTCTGACAGGACAAGACGATGTAAGTGAACTTGTGCTGGTAAGTGCAGCTATGAGCCATGTGCAAACCATTTATTAAAAAGAACCAGATAGCACGTTCCAGGATGGTGGCCCGTTCATTCTTATTAAAGTTGCTGACTGGAGACATATGCCAAAAAAAAAAAAAAACAAACAAAAAAAGCATGAGGAAGCCTCCATGTTTTTGGGCCCATAGAGCATGTGTGTTCAAGACTTCTTCTGAGCGACCCGGCTGACTTCCTGTTGGTTCCCCACACACATAAACAGGATAAAATAACTTAAACATAAGCTCTTCTAGACTTTACAAATGTTATTCATCGTGTTTGTGACACGAAAAATGTATCCAGCATTGTACAGCTGCTCCTTGTCCAATGACTGTGTATGGGAAAAATGCTATTTGGGACATTGTACATCATGTAAGGCAACAGGAACTTGCAATACCAAGTGTGGCCACTATGCAAAAATTGTCTCACAGCCCAGCACTGTTCCTGGGGGCTTTTAGCATCTAAACTGACCCATGTGGACATTTGCAGGTATGTTTTCAAGCTATTAAGAGTGCCCCAACTGACTAGCTAATTAGCTATCCAGCCTGCAAACTCACATCAACAGTTCCATGTACCCCAGTGGATGTTGGGAGATTGTTGACGGACCACTATGACCTGCAAGGTGAAGGTCAAGTACGGTTGCAGACAGCTGAAGGCGCCAGTAGGCTACTTTGAATAGACTTACTAGCTTCTCTACTCGTACAGTAAAACTGCTGACAGCTGAAAGAAAATTAGTAAAAGTGTGTCAATTAATCTGTAAAAATGTAAAAATGATGATTATGAGAAAAACATGCTGAGGACTTGTACCTCCAAAATACGACATTCTGTTCATTGTGTATATTCACACAAACTTAATTGCAGATTTTGAAAACCACATTTTCAATTTTTTTTTATGTTTGGATCTTTCACCAAGAAAAGGACGTCCACCAACTCTGTTCAGAATGTCTGATCTGATGATGAAGTTCCTACTGTCAGGTCGCAGTGTGGTCCGTCAGTCCAATGGATGTTTTTAATAGATTGTTGAGAAATTAGCAAGAAAGCTACAATAATGTAGGTTCTGATTCCAATTTTAAGGCTCATTTTGTGTGGCAGACTACTGTGAAACAACACAAAAGTCAGTGTCCTTGTTAGCCAATGATAGAAAAGTGGCATTATGCCTAATACAGTTTTAAATTAGATTACTTGATTGGCTCCGTGCAGACAGAGAGACAACGGCATGTAGATGCACAAACAGCAGTCGCTTTCATAAAACCACAAAATATAAAATATAATATTCTCCATTTTGGGTACTAATATTTTTTTCCAAAAGATACCACAGGACATGTGATTTACAGAGCAGATCTATGTGATGTGGTAGGAGAAAAATGCTATTTAATTTTAGTAGACTCACAGTATAAATTTCTTAAGTTAAAATTAGTGACAACTTCAGTAACACAGCTGATTTTTGTCTAATTTCTAAGCACTGAAAAGCCTTAACAAATTGATCCAGATAAAAGAATCCAGATAAAAGAATGGTAGTTGTGAAACAAATCTATATATGTGTATATATATGTGTACATATAGATTAGTTGAGGCAAGAGAAGAAGTGAGGAGAAGAAAAGGTTAAAACAATTCAGTAGTTCTTTGTACACTGAACCCTAAAATGTGATTTGCACACCTTATAATTCCTCCCTCCTGCAACGTTTGTCCCCACTCAGACGGAGAAATGAAATGAAATGAAGTCAAAGAATAGTCCCTGTAATATTAATGAGACACTGGAGTTTGCATGGTATAATTTAAGATGCCTTTTTTACATGCCTGACTTACACACGGCTCCGAATTACGCGTTGTGAATAATTTGAAGTTCGGCTCTCTTTAAGTGAACAGATGTACCTGCTGAATGTTTCTTAGTGAGGTTACAATAAAGGGTCATTTCCCAGCAACTGTTAATACCTTGAGTGTGACCTCTTGGGCACCACAAATATGATCACAATCAAGCTTATTTGTTTTCATTTCATTTCATGTCACTTTTTAAAATAAAAAGTCCATATTTTATTTGTTGTGCCCAAATGTTATGGGCTGTTATAAACCTCCAACATTACAATGTCCTTGATTTCAGTGTTCTGCTTTGATTAAAAATTAATCACTGAATAAGTCATTAGCTATGAAAGTATAGACAATGGAAAACCCCATTAAAGTCTCAATCCACATCTACGTGCACATTTTGCTGATACACCCCCCTCTTCAGCTGCTACAGTCCACACTGTTGTCTGAAATCTCACACTGTGTGCTTACTTACACTTCAGTGAATAGCATTAAGTGGGAACGCACACAAGCAATCAACATATTAATCTTAATACGTAAAACAACATCAAATCCTTTGTCAACTAAAACCCCATGCACATGTGTTATACAGGGACATTTATAGATTTCTCCCAACATGTGTGTCATGAAACACATCTGCACCCTGCACCTGAAAACACAGTCGAAACCTTCCTCTGTAGACCTTTACAGAAGACATTTTGTCTCATCATAGCAGGAAAAATCACAGCTGTAACTAATAACATTAATGATGGCTCCATTCCATTTAGGTGAACCAGTTAGAACAGCACAAAACAATGTTAATGTTCTTCATATGTGTGTTGGACAAGTCAAAAGGTTCTAAGCTAAAAAAAAAAAAAGGTCTTGAGGCCTGGTCACATCAGTATTTAAACCTGCTCAATTTTGTAGCAAAATCAGTTCATTTCAATGGAATCGCAGGGCTCGACATTGAGGCACTAATCCTTTGGACAAGTAATAGTCTCTTTACACCTCGCATTAAAATGAATCTCCTAACCAGATTGTATCTAGATATGATTTAACCTAATTACATTTACATCTGGCATTAATATGTGTCTCCAGTGACCACATTGAGATCCGACTGAGATCAGATCGCTCTGTCCAACTCTAACTATTTAATGTCACACCCTCCTCTTGTTTGCGCAGGTCAATAAAAACAACAGATGTATGCCAGTTTCATGTGTTTAATTTTTCATTGACAATGCAGCCAGGACCGGTTGTAGCTGTTCTCCACCATTTGCTTAGCTACTGCTTCATAAATGGATCGGTTGTGATACCAATTGCAAAGTTTTGCTTGAGTAATTTCATTGGACCAAATGGAAAGCAGACACTTGGTGTCATCTTGACTCCATCCACCAGTGTCTTGAATATCCATGGCTTTCTTGCAAGTAGCTAAATGGCTAATGCCTTGCTGGTTTCGAACAGTCACGCCTGATTACGTATTTCCGCCAACGTAGTTGTATGTGGATTGACAACTCAATTGCGTTACACTTGTGTTCAATGTGGTCACAATACGTCCCTCAGGAGGTGGTTTGGCCGATCGGATCACAATCCATCCTGTGTCTTGGTACTTTCAAGTGGTCAAGTACGATGCGATTGCAATCCAATCACCCAGAACGTATTTTTCTGCAAGGTGTAAAGGGGGCCTTTCATTTGTACAGGCACAAAAGTCACTTGTCCAGGTAAAAATGACAATAGTTTATTCTTTATATTTTGTTTGCGAATGCAGAATGCAGAATTTAGGCGAACAAACAGTTAAAAGCATTCAAACAGCGTCATCATATAGCCTAAATGATTCAATTTCTGAATTTTATTCAAGTGGCTATATGTAACTTTCACCTCAACAAATTATTTTCATATTCATTTAGATTGAATATAACAATACAGGCAATGTGAGTGATACCAATGAAGGTTCAGATAAGGCTACATGTAGGAGCTTTAAACAGGGTAGCCAACATAAATATGCAAACTAATAAAATGCTGCTAATATATCAGCAGTTATAAAAATGTGTATACTGTGCTGTTAAGGCAGATGAACATTATTTAGGAAACATCACGTTTATTCACTTTACATGGAGCTAAAATTAATACCGAATTATGTTAAATGGTCACCGCATGAGTTAGTGTTTATGAGTCGTAAGAAATCACAGATCATCTTTTAGAAGGAGTAGATGTTTACCGGTAAGCTTGGCTCTGTTAAATTTAACAATATGTTAGCAGAGGTTTTTCTCCGACAGTAGGAAACAGTTGAAGACTTTAACCAATGTTTACCATTACATACATTTTGAATGCAGGACTTTTACTTTAATATTTACAACATGACATTATTAATGTCACAGAAATCCTTTAAATAGTTTTTCAGACTTTTCGCAATTCACTCAGTTCTTCTGATAAATTTGACGTCATGTTTCACAAACTCTGATTTAATGAAATCACGTTATAAAAATTGCGTCTACGTGCTGACGGCGGTCAGGATGCCAAACAGTAACATTACACATCTTACTTTATTTAGTTCACAGAGGAGCTGTTAAAGTTAAATATCATAATATCAAATGGAAAGTCTTTCTTTAGGAGTCATACAAAGTCATATGTTATGATTTATGACTGATTTATGATTCATGATTCTTCTTCGTGGTGCTTTTCCTGACTCTTAGCCGGGCTGCGGAGCCCGAAGGAACATCACTGCCACTGTTCTTCTGAGGTAAAAATTAATACTCTGCAGAATATACACACACACAGCAGGTACACAGCTACGTACTGACACTCCACCACACACACACACACACACACACACACACACACGGAGTTGGACGCTGGTTGGACGTATCGTGGAGAAAAAATCAGTATTGTATTCATTTAACTAAATAGCCGAGTAATGAGCACTTATGGGCATAATGGCACATAATGTTTTTTGTTTATGACTTTTAACTTGTCCAGTGGGGTAAATTCTCTTCACCGCCCCACAAAAAAATCCATTTGTCCCAGATAAGCAGACAAACCTTAATGTCAAGCCCCTAAAAACACCACCAGCAACCTGAAAGTTCAACTCTGGTGAACTTTGACACGCAAATCCACGTTGAATAGCAAGCCGTCTCTACAACACTTACCTCGGAGACAACAGAGAGCTGGAGAGTCAGAAACTCCTGCAGGTTAAACTGGATTAACGAAACACTTGTAGGGCTGACTGACTCTGACACACTCACTATAAACAGACTTAAAAACATTCGCTAACTTAGCAACATTAAGGCTACAAACAACCCATAATGCAACACTCATCACAAGTTGTGAACTCTAGCTGTTAGCAGAGTGTGTATTCAAGTTTATAGACCGACATGCGTAACTGGTCAAAAATATTCTCGGTAGTTAACTGATTAACAGTTAACCGTTGACATCCCTATATACAATCCAAACAAAATGCTAAGTGAGAGTAAAAAGAAAAGAGAAAGACTTTCTTGAGAGCTATTGAGCCTAATTAGGGTTAGCATGTTCCCAGTTTGCTAGCATTTTGGCTAGTAGCTAACCAACTATAGTAGTTCACCTACCAGCCCTCGAAGCTTATCGGATGCAGAATTGAAGTGTCCTGTGCCATTTCTGGTGTGACTGGACCAGCTGTCATGACTGGATGAGGACCGAAACTGTACAGAAGAAGAGTAATGGTGTTTAATTTATATAGCATTACAGTATTATGTCTTTGCCAAAATACACCATTGTAGGGCATACACTGTGCGATAGTAGCTTTATGAATTACATATGTTACAGAAATGTTTTCTGCTATTTAATTCTAAAGCATTAAAACAGGATAATTGAATCACAAACCTGTTATGACAAACACAGGCTTGATGTTATGAAGGAAACTTTCAGAAGCTGATTAAAGTCGACAGCCTCAAAAATTTTTGCAAACCACTGAATGTTTGCATATCAGTCTGATGTCAATAAGGGATTATCATGTGTTTGTTTTAGCACCACTGACTGTATATAAATATGGACGATGCATCTCCATATCCTACCGCCATGCAGAAGTGAAGCCAAAATATCTCCTTTCCGCGAGCTGCCATTTTTCCTGTGTGACGTCATTTGGAGCCAGAGTCTGCGCAGTAGAGTCAGGCGGCAGGATGACGACCCGCAGGACACGCCCCCTCAGCTGTTTGAGAGCGGCTGTCACAGCTGTCAATCATGGCGTTACACCCCCTTTTATATCATCAAATAACTAATTAAAAACAAACATATCAGAACAATGAGCACATGAACATACATCAGCATGATAAGAACTACCTAAAAAGACAAAAACCATCTTTGGGAAAAAATTATTTGATGTGTATTTTGCTCATGTGTCTCATCTGCTAACACGGAGGAGGCGGGACTTATGACCTATACTGTAGCCAGCCACCAGGGGGCGATCAAGGTATTTTGGCTCCACTTTTGGGGAGCTGTCATGACGTCCATCTTTATATACAGTCAATGGTTAGTGTTCAGTTCAACCCCATACTTGCACGTGACTTGTGACCCATCTGGGGCCACGCCCATCCGATGGCACACTGGTGATGGAGATGACTGGTGACACAACGACTGAGCGATCGTGAAGCCTTTTTAGCTGAAACATTTATACACATCAATATTCATCCACGCACCTCTCTAAACACACTACGTACAGTAAATATCCTCGTCAAGGGCTGATAGACAGTAGGAATAACGGGTCGAGAAGCTGAGGGTGGACGTTAAGTGATGTTAAGCTATGCACGTGTTTGTATTTGTGTCTGATGTAGCAAGTGTCTGATTGTAAAGTAAAAGCACGACGTGCGTGAGAACGTGTGAGACAAGCAGCAGTTCACACTCCACTTTGCAGTTCAATATCTTTGCATGAAAGGTAGAGATACTTATCCGCCTGACCCTGGATCCCCTCTGGAGGAAAAAAAAAAAATCATCACTGATGGATATAATTTTAGAGGAAAAATGAGTCAAAGAGGCAGAGAGAGGATATAAAAGCAGATTATATTTAAGCAGTAATCAGGACAGTGAAGAGCTTGGGAGATTTTAATATGTTTAAATGTTCTTAATTGGGCTCGGAGTGGAGTGGGGCCCCCTGAAAGCATCCACCCAAAACAGTGCTCTAAAGGTAAAAGCAGATTGGCTTTTATTGAATTGTAATGAGAAGTGGGAAATTGGATGTTAATTCTGTCCCCGGAGTAAGTGAACGCTCCCTCTGCTCAGTGCGAGGTGTAGCTGTATCGGGGTCGTGCGATTGAAGTTGTGTTGCACCTCCTTCGGTTATTTAAGGTAAGGGGGAGGGCGTTTTTAAAACTTAATGGATTTTGTGCTTGGTGGTATATATTTGTGCCAAAGAATGTGTGCCAGTATTTGTGTGTGTGCTGGCATATATTCACTGGCATAGTGTATACCCTTACACACACACACACACAAACACAGAGTGATGTGTAACCCGTGATGTCTATAGACGGCGTGATCACGTTTAGAGCTGACATTGCTGTCACCTTATTGAGGCCTTGTAGGAATTAGACCCCAGAAGATCTGCTCCAAGCACACTCCAAACACACTCTGAGCTGTGTTTCTCCGCAACTCCGGATATTATCAAGATTTCACACTGGGAAGGGAAATATTAGTGTGGCAGACGTATCTGCCAATGCAAACTTGCATCTAAAAAGGCGTAGCGACGACGCAGCTCGAAAACAGCATTTCCATGCACACTGTCCCTTTGAATTGTAAAATCAGCTTGGCAAAAGAAGCGGCACCATAAAATTCAGCTGTGGTTTTCTTTCAGCCAAAGCGCTTTTCTTTTGTAGGGAGGGGGAGAAAAAAAAAAAAAGAGGAGGCAGAAAAGCCTAGGTCTTAGCTGTGAGAGCAAGAGTGTGGGGAAAAGCATGGGTCCATCTGGCAGCGGGAGAGGCGGCTTTGTGGAGATCGGGTCCAAGACACACTGCTACAGAAGGGTCCTTCTCTGCGACACCTGCAGAATACCTCCGAGCTCCGACTGCCTGCCTGCTCGCATTGTTCTACACAAAGTACGGGCATACGCCGCCACAACCTCTGCTCGCCCTCGCCCAAACCTGGGAACAGAGGATAGGCCTCTTAGATTACAGCATATCCCTGCACACACATGCACATCGTGTGCACACGCAGAGACAGCCGTCATCGCAGCGCGGTGTCATCCTGTCAGCTGTTATTAACATATATAAACGTATCGATATGGAGAGGGAAAGAGATAGAAAAGACAGAGTCTAATGGAATAAAACAGAGATAATGGCGAGAAGGGGGAGCAACAGAGCAAATAGAGGAGGGCGAGTGTGTGTAAGAGAGAAAAAACCTAAGAGATAGAAAGGGAGAGATGTCTCTTTTATTTACCCTCATGCTTCAGTGTTCCTTGTTAAGAAGAGGGAGGACACGGGGGCCTTATCACCCAATTTGCTGCCCGTGTCTGTGTGTTTCTCAATTGATTTCTCTGACAAAGTCCGGAATCATTTTTCAACTCTCCTTCATCCTCTTCTTCTCCCGTTCCCTGTCTGTCTCTTTCTTTATCTCTCTCTCTCTCTCTCTCGTCTGTCTTTCTCTCATATATCAGGGCACACACTGCCTCTCTCCTCTCATCGATGTTTGAAAAGGGTGCTTGAGTCCCTCGGCTGTGTGCTGATGGTACACATTCAGCACATGAAGATGTCCGTGAGACAAGCATAAAAAGTGCATAAAATAGCCATCACATGTGTTAAATATAGACTATTTCACAGATGCTTTATGAAAATGAGAATTAGGACATGCTTGAAGCACACTGGTGACAAATCCTCTCTAAGCTTTAATTAGGAACGTTGTAAAAAAAAAAAAAAAAAAAAAAAAACGTCCAGTCTACCGGCACGTACAACTTTTAAAGTGTATTAAATGCTGCAATCATATTTAAAAACGTTATAATCTCTCTATATAATTAGAATTTTATGCGTAATTGAGAGTGCAAGTCACAGGTCAAGGTGAGTGTTAATTCTCAGACAAAACCTCATCTGCATCACAATGACAATGCTACCACAGTTAGATTAATGAAAACTGCTAAAAAGTACTATTATTATTATTAGGCCTAAGATGTTCCCCTTGCAAAAACAGGACAGCTGAAACCAAATCTGCTTATACACTGGTTTCCTTTTCTGGGCTTTATTCTCACATTCACCCCACAGCTAATGGCACTAAACATCCATTTTTACACTGCAACTGTATTGATCAAAACCCCTCGGAAAAAAAATTAAATAGAAAAGCTTTATAATACCTTCTACACAGCAGAAATATTACCTCAGCATCAGAAGGTGAAAGGAACAAGACTTTAGTGTTTAGTTTGTGGTGGTGAAAATACAGTAGCACCACTGTTACTTTGGACAACCCACACAGACTTCACTCTGTGAATTAAAGTAGTTCCAAGTAAAAGTTTTTACAGACACATTTATGTAGACTCCAGAGTACAATATAACCGTTTTTAAAATATTTTTCGATTTCCTCCACTGTACTGCAGCGGAGGCAGATATTTCAGAGACACACATCTCAAAAGCAGAACCAATAAAAACCAAAACTACATATCTGCATGGCTCGATACTATTAGAAGTGAGAAGATTTTTGTAATTTTGGTGAAGCAACCCTTTAAAATTTAAACTCAATATGGGATTAGCTATGCCCTTGTACACCACATTTAATCCAGGATCCTCTTGGATTTTTCTCTTTAATTCTGTTTTTTCTAATATAAATACTTTTTACTACTAGACAGCTTTTCCAATAACACACTATTTAACACTTGTTTTACTTTTGCACCAAATTCCTGACAGTATCTGAATCACTCGTGCCAGTGGTTCCAAACTTTTTAAAATCATGGTACCCCTTCATAGTTTTTTCTCATGGTGCCCTTCCATGTGTACTCCCCACCCACCACCCCCACAAGTAAATTATGACATACTGTATATGGCAAAAATAATGGGTTGAAAAAATATAGGCCTATTCTCAATCAAAAAAGAGAACAGGTGCTTTATATTGTTATGTGCTAACTGGTAGAGCGTATTGGTCATTTTGTTTAAAAGTAGAATTTGCTTCATTTTACGCTGGCTGTTTTGTCTAAAGATGCTTACTCGACACCATTGCTGCATTTTTACAGTTGTTCCCTGCAGATGAGGCGTTCTGGTGTGGGTAGCTCCCCCTGTCCACTAAGCGTAGTAAGCCAAGTAGCTTTCACTGTACAGTCCGACTGTAGTTATTTTGGCTGTCAGATCATGTCGAGGGCCGAGATGTGTCAGCGTTTCTTTGAGTTCTATTTTCAGCAATGACTCTTTCCATCCGTTGCTCCGATGGTCACTAAAGCTCTTTGTTCTGAAAAGCGCATAGAGTTACTATGACAACCGGCAACCGCGAGCTGTTGTCTTAGGTGCAGCATAAGAGCAATTTTAATATCGTGACTTCTATATGATTTGTATATGATGTAAACGTTGCCAACGTTTTGTGATGTGGTGAAACGTTGTTAAAATGTACAGTGAGAGCGAGCGCGGTATTAAAGTATCTAAGCTTGGATTAAATGAAAATGATTTGCTCTACACTGTCAGACGTTCTGAGAGCCTGAAGGGTTGTGCTTTGCTGAGCAGGAGGAGGCCTAAAACAGAGTGCTGGCTATCAGGTGATCACTTGACACAGGTCAAGTTGTTGGGCTGATCCCGTGAAGAGGCGAGGGGCCACTGCTAACAAGACCACTTATGGTGGTGACGGCTTTAAGTATAGCAAGCCATTAGAGGAACATTGTTCACATTGACTCAAGTGTGAAATGATATGTGTGGAGAGATAGCGAGAGGTAATATTACCATTATCACAGGGTCATCTCAAGAAGACATTGATCTAGAGGATTCTTGTTAACACTTACTAACCGGCCAGAAAGTAGGAAACTCTGACTTGTGATAATACTTGTGCTTATTAATCTCTCCATCGTCTGAATAAGTGAGGCCTCTGCGTGTTAAGAACCAGCAAAAATCACTGGAAGTGAGAATCTCAGCAGAAAGCCTTCACTGGTGCTATTTATCAATCAACGTGACTCAAAGTGAAAGATGCATTGCGTTCCGTAGAGTGATGGGATTTAGGTTTGAAAAGTGACAATTTCAAGTGTCAGATTATCAGGCTCGTCAACGCACGGCCCCGCAAAGCCACCGCTGACACTCAACCAGCCTCCGCGTTGGGTTCCCGCTGATACTGATGGCCCCTATTGATCCGAGGACAGCTCAGGCATTCGAGATAGCCGCCCCTCGCTTCTCCGAGGACCCCGCTTTCCCCCTCACATCGTGCACGGCGAGATAAAGGCTCGCCAGGCGTGAAAAGTTGCGGGCCAAAAGTTTGAGCTGAAGAAAGGAGAAGAAGAAAAGAGGAAAAAAATGGAGGAAGTTTAAGCTGTGGAGCCCTTCCCCTGAAGGCAAGCTGGCCTGCCATCTGTGCAGGCTCTCTAGCCATAGCCACCACCCCTGGAAGAGAGAGAGGAGAGAGGCAGCAGGGTAGAGGCAGCCAGGGAAGGAGGGAGGGAGGGAAGGATGGAGGAAAAGAGGGAGAGACAGACTGTGAACATGAGAGAGGAAGGAGTGGAATAGAAATTGAGGAAGCAATAAACAGACAAAGAAAAAAAAGAGGAAAGAGAGGGGCTAAATAAATTAAGGTAGCGTCAGTCCTGACTGCTTTGTCTGAGGTCGACCTTTGGAACGACCAACTAACCCCCGACTACTTCTGAAGACAACATAGCCTCACCCTTCAGGGCGAGAAGAGAGAACCCACTGCGGCCCTGAGCATAAAAGGCAGCTCTTGACAAGCGGACATGAGCTTTGCTTGCCTGCCACTGACACTGAGTCCACTTTTTAACCAAAAAGGATCCCAGTTTTGTTGCCTTTTTTTTTTTTTTCCTTTACTCCCCTTTCCTGGGAAAATCTGCCAGAGCTTATACATCGAAGCCAACACATGAACTTTCAATCAGGGATTAGCCGGATTTTCCAATGTGGATCTTCTTTTGTGAATTTGGCCAGCGTCGCCTGTGTCGTTGGCAAAGGGAACGTAAATAGAATATGATCCCTGGGCCAAGGGGATTGCCTCGCTTATTTCAAAGAAAGACTTCAAAAACAGGGCCCACTTAGCCTGCTCCATGAGTGTGATGTTTCTTGTGGTTTTGAAGTGCGTCCTCCACATTAGACCACCAAAAAAGTCCAAGTAGGCACGGACACATGCTGCTGTCATGCACTTTGTCCGCGAGGCCAAAAGAAGTGAAAGGAAAAAAGGAACAACATTACTTAAAAGAGCAGGAAAAGGAAAGAAAACAAACGCTCACACCAGTAAGAGGGGGGATGGCGGAAATTTTGCTCTTTGCTCTACTGGTGAGTACGACATCCCTCTATCTGCTCCAACCCTCCCCTTCCATCCATCCCCTCTATCTCCATGTTCTCATCCCGCGCCCTCCTCTCCTCTGTCACCATTGTCCCCCGTGCTGACGTCCAGTCTTCGCAGATCTAGATGCTAATCCTAGCTTACCGTGCTGGCGGCTCCGATAAGAGAGGCCCCGCCATAGGACAGCAGTGTGTGCGACTCCCGTAGACTCCAGTGCTCTATCAGACCACTCCATGTGGCCACGGGCCACCACCAAAGTTGGACCGAGGTCTATCTGAATGAGGGTTTATATGCAGGAACACACATGGGCACACACACACACACACACACATGTACAGCCACGGAGAACTGTATAGAAACACGTGCGCGCAAACAGGCGCTGAGCTGTCCAGACATAAAGAAAAACACTCAGATACAGCAGCTACCCAAGAAGATTTAAACTTCCGCATGGACAGAAGTTTTATCTTAAAAAGGAACAATAGGCAAATATGCCACCCAACTGAGCATTGTGTTTGTTCTTTAAATGTCAGCGTGAAAATCCCCCCTACTTTGAAGAAGATAGAGCCTTAATCAGCCAGTTAACGCTGTTGCATCCGTCATTCGCCGCTTGGCTCGGCCACGGCAACAGACTTAACAAACACTGTATGTTTACTCAACAGCAAGTAAAAAGATTATCTATAACTTCACTCCGTCTTCGCCTCGCTCTCTCCCTTTCTTTCTGTCTGCCGGGGACGGATGATCTCCTCATCTCACAGTCCCTCCTGTTGTGAGGTCCTCTTCATCAGGTAGATAGCCTCCCACTGGGCAGCACTCAGGTGTGTGTGTGTGTGTGTGTGTGTTTTGCAGGGGGGAGGACTTGTCATGGAACTGATGCGAGTAAGGGACTATAATCAGACAGGTTCGGTTTAGTGATTTACACGTAGCATGTTCTGAGTAGGAGTTGCTAACTCTTTGAAATGACACATTCTTCTCTCCTGTCTTCTCTCTTATCTGTTCTGCTTAAAAGCGACAGAGGAAAAAGCAGTGAATCCAGATGAGCAATCATTTCATAAGGTCACGCAAATGGAAAAAAAAAAAAGAAATCTCCAGCTGAACGCCTGGCGGAGTGACTGACAGCAAGCACAGGGTTAAAGACTGGCACATGGCTCAGGGGCACGGCGCAGCAGCGCTCCCGTCTCCCGCCCTCACCTATTCTTGTCCCGCTTTCTTCTTTTTAACATCTTTTTCTGCGTGGAGATCCGTGTCGAACAAACAAACTCTTCTTTTGTTTTGCGTCTAAGAGTTGCTTGTTTCCCCGTTTCTCCACGGTGGTGTGTGGCGGTGGTGTGTGTGTGTGTGCATGGTTTTGATTGTGGGACACCTTTATAGCTAATAAGAATCTCATATTCTGTCGGTGTGTGTGTGTGTGTGTGTGTGTGTGTGTGTGTGTGTGTGTGTAGGGTACAGTGAGTGTTGTATCGCAGTGAGGCTCCCTGTGGGCCTGAGGGTGCATCGTATCTGTGTGTGTGTGTGCGAGTGTGTGTGTGAGAAATGTGAAAGGACCCTCCTCTTTGCCCACCTATCTCTCCCTAGATGAGACTGCCGCCCCCCCTGTGGAAAATCTACAACCTCCAGTGCATCATGATGAGGGGTGGGGTGGGGGATTAGATGCCACGGCTGAAAACCACACTAAATTGAGCCCTCAGTGTTTATTTTTACACTTTGTATTGTAAATTAAAAAAGAAGAGGAAGAAAGGGGGAAAAATAAGTAGGATGGAATTTGAGGTATTGTCACAGCTACATCTTTTTTTTTTCTTCTTATTTGTTTCCCTGCAAATGAGATTGTTCTCCTTGACTAAGAAAGCAAATGTTACAGCCCAGAGCACACAGGAAGACGATGCATGAGAAATCTGTGCGATGTGTGTAAGATTCTGTGTGTGTGTGTGTATGTGTGTGCGTGTGCGTGTGTAATGGAAATGCTCAAATGCACTTGATCTTTTATTTGGTAGCACTTTTCTCCAAGTGGTGCTCACATGCTATTATAAGGCACTATAAGCACTTTCTAAATAGATTATGAGCAAATTGTAATCATGATAATCCGAACATGATTTAAAATGCTTTACACACTGAGCAATGAGAGCTAACAAGTTTCAGGACACAGTCATGATCTACTTTAGTGCATGTCATAATACTCACCAAAATAAAATTACCTCCTTGATCATTTTATATATATATATATACTTAACATCCATATTTTTATGGAAACACAAGTTCACATATAGGCTCATGTGTTTTTTGCACTTTTCACATGTGATGTATTTATTTATGATGGTATATGTGATTTCACACATGATAGTGCTCATAGATGTACTGTATGTGTGTTGGTTTTGTATGTTGTATTTTTTTTTTTTGGTCAATATATAGTTGTGTGTTGTAATTCCATGACATGGAAATAAAAAGTAACTAATTAATATGTAAAAGATAATTTCACTTGTAATTAATTTACATATAGGCGCACATGGTTTTTGGATATGTCATGTGAAAAAAAATCATGATAAAGTGTGAAATATCATTGTTCTCATGAGAAGTTTAATGTTTCACAGTTAAAAACGTAAATCTGATGTGCATATTTTTCGAAAGGTCTTATATAATTACTTTATAGTACCTTTTTTTTAATTTTTTTTTTATTTTGCTGATGGCCAAAACAGTGGTTGAATGTAACTAGGTACATTTACTCAAGTATTACACTTAAGTGGAAGTTTGAGGTACTTGTATTTTACTTGAGTATTTCTATTTTTATGCTACTTTATACTTCACTGTATTACAAAGGGAAATATTGTACTTTTTACTGCATTACATTCATTTGAAGTGTAGTTATTGATTACTTTGTGGATAAAGATTTAACATACAAAATCTATAATAAATGTATAAAATACTATAATAGATTAGTTTATCCAAGAATATATAAAGTTAAATTTAGCTGCAACATTAAATCCTGCTTACATGTTAATTAATGATTAATAATAATAAAACAATATACAATACACAAACAATAATATAAGTTCAGCTGTGTAATAAGTACTTTTAATTTTGATAACTAAAGTGTATTTTTACTGTAAACACTTTGCACTTTGACTTCAGTAATATTTGAATGCAGGACATTTACTTTATATTGTAGTATTGCTTTACTCTTTCAGAAAAGAACGTGAATGATTGGTCCACCGCTGCAACGAGGAAAATCACTGAATGAAGTCCGTTTCATCTTGTGATCTTATCAATAATCATTCTTTAAAGAAAGTGTGGTGTAAAGCATTACCTGTGACATATGGATGTTCATTAGAGCCTCTTAAGCTATTAGACAATGGATGGAGAACAACACGCAAATCCAGAAAACAAAACATGAGGTCATGATTGAACGCTGATTCTTAGCTAATATGTACACGTCTAGCATGAAAAATCTCCATTACATCTCTCCCTCTCTCTCTCTAACTCAGTTTTGTGTATGCAAGCGTATTTGCAAATGTGGTGTGATCTCAATGCCAGCTCTCAAGTATCAGATTTTTTTTTTTTCCCCTTTTAAATTAGCAACAACCACTTAAATATATCCCCCAAAGAGTTGATTAAGCAATTCATACATACAAAAGGCAGCGTATCACCCGTACTTAAGATATGGGCCAAGATGTCTCCACAATTTTTTTTTTTTTTTTTTTTCCAGACAGTAACATGTTATGAGGCTTCTCAAAATACGATCCTGCTTTTAATGTATTCTGCTCTAAATGCTTTCATCAGTCTCTGAATGGTGAGAAAATATGCAGTTTCATTATCTTTCAATCGTGGGTGATGAATCTATGCCAAAGGCCTCTAAACTGTACATGTGATTTAGATTTGCACGCGTGTGTGTGTGCGTGCTCGCACGTCCTCAGCCATGATTCAAGGCCGATGTGTGGTTCCATATGTGAATTTTTTACAAGTGTGTGTCTACATGTGCTCGCATGTGTGTGTAGATTAGTGTGTGTGTGTGTGGGTGAGGGTGAGGGTGGGTGAGGGGATGAGAGAAGAAAGGAGGGAGGCACAATCTTCTCCCCTCTCTGTCTCTCCACAGTTATTTGTATCAGTGCTGCGCATCACTACCTTAAAGTCTCCATTAATCAATCTCCCCTCCTTTTTATTGTATCACCATGCACTGTGCCGAGATTGCTAAATAAAAAGACATTTCTGTATGGGGAGGAAAAGGGGGGGGAGAGAAAGGAAAAAATGCAACTGTATTCATTGGACCTTAAAATGTTTTGATGGCTTCTGGGAGCCACATTATATTTACATAGGAATGTGTCATTAACGTCAATGGTGCAGCAGAAACTATTAAACTAATACAATGCTAAAGCCAACAACCTTGAGAATTTGATTAAAGGCCTTTGTTGAGTTTTAAAAACGCTCCATTCTCCGGTTAAAACAAAAGACTGATGGATTCGGCTGCGGTTATAATTCAGCTGTCAACTTCTATTGACGCTTCTGACTGTCGCAGCCAGACGACATTTACATACTTTATATATAGACCAAAACGAGGGGTCTGTACGCCTGCAATCATAATAGGAGAAGGTTCTGGAAACACACACACACACACACACACACACACACACATGCACACGCAGCCACTGTTTGTCCTTCATTTCAAATTAGCCCGCTGTAATTTTGAAAGAGGCTGCAGGCGTTGTTTGCTTGGCAAAGTGTTGCTGTTTTAGTGCATCTTTAATTCTGCTTTAATTGTAAAAGCGTCTCTACCCCCCTCTCGCTCTGCCAAGTGCTCTTTAGTTCTTTGCTAATCTTAGGCCTTAGCTCATCTTGATGTGGATATTACGCCGCCCCTGACCTTCCAGGCCCTGTTTATTAGCTCACATGTACCGTGTGTGTGTGTGTGTGTGTGTGTGTGTGTGTGTGTGTGACAGGAGACATAACACAGCATCTTAAGGGAGTCTTCTACAGTACCATGCACCCCCCCCCCGCTGGGTGTACGATATGGTTGATTCTCTGTAGTAATTTACTCTTATAGTAATAGGATGATAATGTATGCCTCTAAATAGGTGGGGGGACAGGCAGCATCATATTTAGCACCTAGCCGTGTTTTCCCCTGATCATATTTTCAATATAATTATGAAATTTCAGAAAAAAGGCATGTGGGGATGTTTCGACAAATAGGAGCCATGGCAAAGCGAGACCCTATTTGTGTTTCATTATCTGTTGGAACATATTTTACAGTCATTGTGAGATATTTAACATTGTTTTATCATACCCCCGAGATATCTTACACACCGATCTAATTAAAGTCACCATTTTGCCCGGTATCCTATTTAAAAAATCTATATATTCTATATAATTATGAAATGATGCATTATTTAATATATAAACCCCAAAGCCCCTCGCAAGTGGTGATAATTTTAATCAAAAGAAAATGAATAGATTCCCCTTCTCTTGGTCCTGTTTAGAAGCTTAATTGGAGAATGGAGTAAATCTTGATTGTTCTCAGAGTTTTTCCGGCCAAAATGAAAAAAAAATACGAGTGAGTGAATTAGTATGAAAGCATGCATGAAATCTAGTTTTAAATCATTTACAAGCCGTGTAACAAAGTGAATGCGATTACATCGACTTAGGCCACCACTTAACAAACTGTCTGTGTGTTTGTGTGTGTGTTGTGTGTGTGTTTACGCGCGCACGCCCGGCGTACGCACGTGTCGGGTGTATGTGCGCGTTCCATACGTATGCGTGCGAGAGGAGAGCGAGAAGTGAGCCTGTGCTTGCCTCATGTGAAAGAGGCTGTATCATCATTTTTTTTTTTTTTTTTTTTTTACAGGAATATTACACAGAAACACATTGTTATCTCCGGTATTGTTGTTAAAGTAGCCCATTAAAATGCAAGCATGTATATTAAAGAGCAGCGCCGCCTTTTGATGGATAGTCGTCTGCCCATGAATAAGTGTGCATATTGATTGGCGAAAAAGGTGAAAAGCAGTTTGACACAATTATTTCTGAAAGGCCCTGGTTATCCCGCATGATTTAAAAACCATTTTAAACGCCTGTCACTTACATTCCCTTCTATGAGACCCCAATGACTCCTGAAAATAATAATTATGTAAAATGTCCAGGCGATATTGGATGTGGCAGGCTCTATGCAGACGCTACGATATGTATTGATATGCATCTATAAGAGAAGATAGAGAATAAGAAAACCATTACCGGAGTCACAAGGACTACTGTCCTCTGTTTCTTTTTCTCTTTTACTCTCCGTCTCTCTTGTCCAATAGATCCGCATTTGTTTAGCCAGTATGCAAAGAGCCTTATCCCTAATGAGGCAGCCGCCATTAAACTATATGAAAACTTAGAATTCCCAGCTGAGAATGCTTACTCACATGAAAATGAATCTTGTTAGGAAACATTAAAGATTGAGTGATTTAGTAGCTTACTGCAGACTGGATTTACGATACAGTGACACTATCAGCGATGCAATCATCTGTACTTCTGCAACACGGACTAAAGAATGACAGGTAAGGATTTTCTCCTCTGAAAAAGGGTTTGAATTGAAAGCCATTGTCAACCATTCATCCCCTTTTTCTCTCCAGTCTCTCTTATTTGCTGGATTAGAGTGTAGAGGTGGAGATTTTTCTTTAGGTTTTCAAATTTAATCAGCAGGAGACACTGTGAGGAGATAAAGCCAATAGAGCAGACTACCTGGATTCTACTTTTCCTCTCTTCCATACCCCCCCTCCCCTCCCCTCCCCCATAACCCCCGATTCATAGCCAATAGGACGTCGCTAAAGTGTGTTTGAAGTGTTAATATTTGAATGCACCAGCAGACAGCCATCTGACAGCAGTGAACATGCATCCTAATAGACAATCATTCTGCATGGAGATGAATTACTAAGTAATCAGTGTCTCGTGTAATATAAACAGCCTAGCATGTTCTGCTGTTAGCAAGTAAACAGTTCAAGAGGTGACAAAAGATGCTGCATATTAGGTGTGTGTGATTAATGATTAGTGTGTGTTTCCCCGGTTCACGTGTGGTCGTTACCATAATCTTCCTCCTGACTCATCATCATCATCATCAGCATCATCATCATCATCATCATCATCATCACTGCTGCGTTACCTACGTATGTGTGCCAGAAAAGCTCACCTCTACCTTGGTCTTTCATAGAGCTGAGCAGCTGTTCACTAAATCTGAGCAGCTCCCTCTAACGAACTCATCGGCACTTTTTCTTTTTGTTAAATCTCACTGCAGCAGAGTTTCAAAGCATGTTAGTCCTTGGGAGAAGAAACAATAGGAAACTTTTCCAAGCAGCGTCAGTCAGTTTATTTGTCCGTATTGGACATTCAAAATCAAGAGGGAGATGATACTGTTCATCAGCTTTTTTCTTTTGTTTGTTTCTTTTTTTTTATTAATGGATGAATTGTTTAGACAACAAAATTAGTTTCAGAGCCCTGAGTGACGACTTCACATCTCATCAAACAAACTGTCCAAATCCCACAATGATATAATACTAAGAAATGCAATGCTGGAATCCACTAATGGCAGCATTTTTGCTTGATAAATGACTTTTAACAATGAATGAATTATCAAAATTGTTGTTGATTGACTAATTGATTAATTGACTAATCATTTCAGCACTAGATCATACAATCAGTTCTCATGGAGATGAACTGGAAGAACTCCACAGCAAATTAAAATGTCTTTACTAAAAGTTTTATTATTATTATTATTATATTGTAACATTATTAGTATTTTATCTTTAATCTTACTATTACATTTACTATTATGTATTCATGTTTGTCTTGTTCTCCAACTCATCCTCAGTCAGATATTTTTGTGAAACAAAATCACAGCAGTTAAATCAACAAAAATATTAAGTGGCTACTAAACTGATGATTCATCTCTGATCTGATTGTGATCAGCAGCAGCTCTTAACTGTTGCTGTTTTTTTTTTTTTTTTTTAAATTACCTGTATTTAACCTTGAATTCTTCCTTTATGGTTCATAATTTATTACCCCAGAAAAAAGGGAAGGAAGAACGATAACAGGAAAGTATATCAAGATCTCATCAGTGCTCAGTAGCAACCACTGTACGCCTGAAAAACTGTTTGGGTTTTTTTTTTGTTTGCCAGAATGGGCTGTGTGCAGCAGACAGGAAGTGTGTGTGTGTGTGCGTGGTGTGCGTGCGTGTGTGTTCACGTGTGTGTGTGTATTTGAGGTGTATGTGATTGCATGGATGCATATGTCACGTGTGTGTGTGTGTCTGCACACTTATGAGTGTGCTTTTGTGTTTTTAATGTACTGTAGTTTCCACTAGCATCAATCATTCCGTACAATTAGCCCAATTCCCGCTCAATTTTCTGCTTTCTGAGGAGAGCAGCATTGCTGACTGCACAGACAGCTGTCTCTGACCAACACACACACACACACACACACACACACACACACACGTACAATCTCTCTCTCCTCTTACACTTACAACAGATCACACACACAACCCTCCTAACATGTCGGGTGCACAGAGGACAGCAGGTGTCTTGACAGAGGAGGTTGTGTGTGTGGATGTCAGTTTTCTTTTATCAGCTATTTTTCTCTCCCTACTTCGACTGGGCACACCTCTTCCTCTCCTCCTCCTCCTCCTCCTCCTCCTCCATCTCCTCCTTCACCGCCATCAGCCTCAAGTGTCATTTGTTTACCATAGCAACCGGATTAAATTAGGGGAAGTGATTACGGCTTATTAACAACCAAACGCTGTCAGTATATTCTTATAATTTGGTATGTAAACACTTTGCCCTCGTAGCGCTCTCTACTAGAAATTGCTTTGTACAGTGTGAGGGGGCCCCCGAGCTCAGTCATAATAAAAATATAATTATGAATCAGACAATAGCCACTCACGGCGCCCCTCCACCCCCACTCCCACCCCCCCCCCTTCCACCGACCGCCCACCCACTGCCCTTTTATCACCCCGCCCTCACATGCGCGCACACACACCCACAGCAGCCCCCCAAAAAATTCCCAGGTACCACCAGAGAGCCACTTGTAATGAACAATAAAAATGCTAACCTCTTCTCGTTTTTTTTTTCCCTCCTTGATTCTAACTAATAAACCCACTAGAATTAACATTCACACTTCATGTAATGAGGTGAGGGGAGGAGGGGTGGAGGGGGGAGGCAGAGGGAGAGGAGGAGGATGAGGAGGAGGAGGAGGAGGAGGAGGAGGAGGGTGGGGGGGGGGGGTCAGACTTTAGTTCTCCATATTGACTGCTCTCGCCCTTAGCCCCACTTTGCATTTAATACAGTACTCGGGGCCAAAGTGATTGTCAAATTATTTCCTTGTTGTGTGGAGAGATATTTGTAATTAATTTTAAAATTAAGCATTGCGTTGATGCCGGGTGGTGTATTATTACAAGAGCTGCTACCAAAAGGCCCCTGCGCTTGCCCACTGCTCTCATCTCATTCCGGCTTTATCTTTCTCCCTCTCTCTCTCTCTCTACCTCTCCCCTCGTTATGCATCAAAATATTTCTCTCTGCTCACCTTTTTATTCCATCTCTAAACCGCCGTCTTCCCCGCTCATATTTTTTCTCTCTCATTTACAGTAAACCTCTCTCGTTCCCCTCTCTCCCTTCTCTGTTACTTGCCCTTTTTCTTATCCCTCTAATATTTCTTTCCTTGCCCTCCCCTCTCCTTTAAGACATCAATTATACACCCACAGATTATGTTTTCATGGGGTGTCCCACCGGTTTTGGCAGAGTGCTTTAGAAACACAGGATCATTTTAAATAAGCACCTACTCAGAGAAAAAGGGGTGGTGGTGATGGTGGTGGTGGGGGGTGGGAGAAAGAAGGGAGGGAGGGAGGTGGAGGAAGAGAGGAGGAAAAAAGAAAGATGAAGGAGTAAGAGAGATGGAGAGAGAAAATAGAAAAAGAGAGAGGGGGCTGCTCTAGGCCAAGAGAATATGAGCAGGTGCAGCAGGGAAAATGAGTGCTATAAACAAGCCTAGGTCCTCGTAATTTATCATTAATCTGGGTGCCTGCGCTCGCAGGGCTGGGCTTATTCTGCATGCTGATAGCCATGTCATATTTCTTATCACAGATTTGTTTATGCTTTTATCCTTGTTTCTCAGGCTTTACACTTAGTGCCATGGCATCAGCTATTACCACGCTGGCATTTGGGGAAGGGAGAAGGTGAGCTGCGTATGCGCGATGAGCCACAAAACAAGAATGATCCATGCATGTGTCACTTTGACATTAATGGATAAAACCGACAGCGAGGAGGGGCGCGGCGGTTTTTGCGGCGCAGAGAGACGAATATACTTTTTTTTTCCCCCCGCATAGACAGTGAACGCAGCAACAGTGTCGCTGATCTTTGACAGACGTGACAAAAAGTCAATCAGGCAGTCATTGCACTAATCAGAAACACATTAACAGTTGTGCCTGAGCTCTCTTTGGAAGTTCCTCCTTTGTACTGCAATATCTGAGTCCCTCAAACTAGAGACAGATTGCCACAGAAATCAGTTCAACTTTAAAGAGGCTCAGATGGGCATCAAATCTGTCCAAATGTTCTGTACATTGACAACACACACCAGATTTATCATGAATTTCTCATATTGGACTACTTCATTAAAAATGTTCCAACCATGTTTACTTGAATAATCAACCAACTAAGTGTATCTAAAGCAACAACATGATCTACTTTGGAAAATTGTACCAGAGGCCTTACTGTTTGAGTGACTGTCTCGAATGTTTATTTTTCATCAAAGTTAGGACGATTAGAATGTCCCCCCCCCACACCCGCCGCCCCCCCCCCCCACATCCACATTTGAATTGGTAATACTGCTTCTTTGTTTACTCTGTGCAATTTACTAATGAAAAATATGTGCAGAAGTTATTGATTCATGACCGTAATTGTTTAATTATTAATCAGTTTAGTCTTATATTAGCATTTTAAATGTAGCAGACAGCTTGAGAAAACTGAGACGCAGGTTCAAGTTTGTTTTTTTTATGTGCCATCGGAGATTGCAGGAGACATCAAAGACAGACTTACACGTGCTGGAACATGTGCCGTTTCCAACGCTAGTCCTACATTTAAAGATTGTATGTTATTGTACGTTCAGAAAAAGAGACAGAGGTTTAAAACTTAGATTTGTCTTGAAAAGACTACATCATTTCCAAAAAAAAAAAAAAAATTAGGTAGGCTTGTCAGTGTAAAACAGGCAGTGATGGCTCCCCTGATGATACAATCCCATGTGAATCAAACTCTCGATAATTTCAGATGTAATTTGTTTTTTGTTGGTGTGTGGGCTTGTGTTTTTTTTTTTTTTAATTCTCTTTTTCTTCTATATGCACAATTTCTCTCCAGCTGCTATCATGATAAATAGAGGCAGCAGTGGACTCTATGGAGGAAGGTGTTGAATTCTCTCTCAGCAAAAAGTTTAAAGCTGCACTAATCAATATTAAAAAATGTATCAAATTACTATGTGTGATGTGAAAGGGATCGCTCATAATGACAAACCCACAGAGAATTATCACCTCACTTTGCCGTTCCCTTCAGCTCTAGTTTATAGAGTTTTTAAGCGTCTTTTATCTCGTAGTTTTGGTTTTCCAGCCAACAAATTATGCACCTGCGCAGCAAGCAGCTGTTTCCCCAAAAAGACCTGTACATGACCTGCCTAGAACCAAACACACAAGGTTAAAAACTATCTGGTGAACACAGGGAGACACTTACCAGCTAAAGAGCCAGATATTTCCAACAGGAGTTGGTGGAGACTAAAACAGAGCTAAAAGGAAACATTGGACTTACTTGTCAGGCGGCCAGAAACACAAATGAATGAAATAAATGAATACTAATCTTGGTCCATGCCTGCTAGACATGTAAATAGGCAAGAATTTGCAATGCAATCGCCATGACAGCAGTGATAATACATCATTGTTGTGTTTTCAGCTTGTTCTGCTGCCCCCAAGTGGCCAACCAACCCTTTTATAATGCAGCTTTAACACTTGCTAAATCACAAGCTGATGATTTTGAATTTTCTGTGTTTCTTAACATTTGCAAGTAACAATTTTATGTAATTTCCATAATATACAAGTTGATGCTGAACATAACATAATTAACATTCCTGGAGAGTCCTCTGATTCATACTGTACATGGTTTGAAGGACATCAAATTATTATCCACACAGGCCAAAATTTCAACTCACTGATTTTGGATTGTTGGGTGTTTGTTGTTTCAGGACTTTTGCTCTGTGTTCACACCACAGTCCCTAAATCTACATTTTCTAGTCAACTAAATCATATAATGAGAGGTACATTTTCCTACCACAGCTACTGATAAGCTCACTTTAATCAGCCATTAGGCAGCGGCATGGGGATGCTGCTTCAAGTGAGCTGAATGCTTTCACACACATCCTACATCAAAGTATTCATACTGTAAAAACACAGAAAACTTGGCATACTGGCATCAGTTTCAGTGTATGAACAATGCAAATCCATTGCTTTTAACTGTCAAGTAGTTCCAAAAGTAATTTCCATATGACGTGAATGCAACAATACACTCATTCTTCTTATGAACTAAAAAGCGAGGACAGGACAATGACGTCTCCAGATGACGACGTGGGAATGCTGTATGTGGGCCCTTGTTCTCACACAGAGGGAAAAAGGTCACTACAGGACTGTCACAGCCCCAAGGTCAGAGTCTGTACTTATCAATTTACTCACATCATATTTCCACATTCAAGTCAAGTGCATAATTAATGATGTAGCTCTGAGGCACCAAACTCATTTCAGCTGTGAAAACATAAAGGAAGTGTTTTATACCCAAATGAGATATCCTCCGTTTGATAAATCTGACACCTGCTCTAAAAATGATTGCCGGCAGAACTCCTGTTTCCTTAGCCAAAATATTTGCCTACAAATAAAAGAAAGACATTTACAGTGACAGTTTCCTATAGATTTTGTCATATATTATTTGTATGTTTTCTTGCTTTCATATGAACATCTTTAATTCTACATCATGGTTTCACTTGTTCCTTTGCTTGCTTTGCCAAACTAGATACCGTCCTGAAATAAAAACCCTTCAGACATCAAAACACACAAGCTTTTGGAAATGACATCGGTGGATTTCTATCTAAACAGGGTCCCATCTGATGGAGACCCAGGTGGGGTAGCAGGTGTCTTCATTCTGTGACCAATCCCAGCGATTAATGGATCAATTAAGTTCCAGGTAGATGAGAAAGCAGCTGCACCCACACCCATCCTCAACATAAGTGACCTATCTGTGAAGACTTTCATTTCAAAATGATTGCCAGTATAAAAGTACAGCACATAATGGGGTTGTTGCTCAAGTCGTGATTGGAGAGGTTCTGAATAGTGTTATTTTTCCATGACACTGGTATGTTTTAATACTGTGATATGTGCTTAGTAAAACACTGTATATATACGCATAATCACACACAACACTGACTCCACTAATATGTGTCCATGTGTAGTGTATGTGCCATACATAAAAATGTATACCCTTAAAACAAGAGTCTGTAAGTCTTGCTGTGGCCACAGGTGGCAGTTACAATTGTGTTTTCCTTAATTTCCCAAGATTCAGTTTGCTTTAATCACATCATCAGTAAGCTGTGGTCAGACTGAAAGTGAAATTAATTTTGTGGCAGAGCAACTGCATATTAAGCTAATTCAAAATATGAAAATATGCTTTGATTGCCCAGTCAAACTGCCTTGAAGATGCATGCAAGTTGAAATTGTTTCCACTTAAGCGAATAAAGTTAGGCTGTAAAACTAATCCAGGGGCTGAATTCATGTTAAGAATGCAAGGCAAAAATTCACTTTGCATTCAGTCTAAACACACCTTCTGTATAGATGAGCTAATGCAAGCAGGGAACAATGGCTGTGTCCAAAATCACTCACCAGTTACTATATAGTACACTATATTTACCCTCCGCCATGGTCAATGCATTTTTCAATATAATACACTCCAGTACACCACCACCATCCAATATGTCTTCAATAATTAACATAAAGTAGAATTATCACCTTTCTGACAATGTCATCAAAAACTGAAAATGTATAAGCTTCATAAAAGTAGAATTTATGGCAGAGCTGTTGTACTGGATCGCATCAGACTACATGTGTTCCTAATAAAGTGCTCGGTGAGTGTATATACACTATAGTGCCCTCAAAAATCCCAACAATGGAACAAAAACAGTAGTGTCCATGGCATGTACGCTACTTTCTGCCAACAATCCCACAATGCAATGCGCCGCATTTTTTAGATGCCAAAATTAGTGTTGTGCCACTCTAGACTATGATTAATGTCCGAAAAACTCACTTTACTGCTCACTATAGAGTAAACTATTTAGTGTCTATTAGACAGGAAGTAGTGAGTGAGTGAACAAGTTGGACACATACTTTTGAAAAAAAAAACAACAAAACAAAACACTGAAATCAAGTATGTGTACCATATCTGTGTGCATGTCATTTAACACAGCAATATCAATGTGAAGTTTGCTAACGTTAGCTAACACCAGCATTAACTACAGGTCATACCGGACCAAGTAAGGCTGCAACAGGAAAACCCCTGAGCGTACTGAACTGAGTAAAGGTCTTTATCTCATAAACTCAACACTTCATTAGTAAAAAGAACAACGTGTTATTTCTTTTTTCAAGTTACATAGTCTCACTTTAAAGATACTCGCACACAAACTGTGATTTGTTTGGTTTAAAAAAAATGCTGTTTCGATAAAAAGGAAGCAGCAATTAATTTATTTAAAACTGCATATGTGTGCTATTACAGTTTTGAACAGCAGCAGCACAGTGTATTGAAGCTATATTTACTCTGTATTGAATATTCAACATGAACATGCAGACACACTTAATTCTAAAGGATTATCTAGGACTGTGTTTGGTAGGCTACTTAATGACCTAGTTAGAGAATGGGTTAAGCTAAGAGCATCAAAATAGACATTAGCAAGACAAGCACATTACTTATTAGAACATTTCTCCTCGCTATCTCTCTCAGCATCTGACTTTTTATATATCTCCACAATATGAATGTGTTTATCTCAAATGTCTATCTCTAAGGTTGAGTATCTCTTATCATCTCTATCAGTCCATCTCTCTCTCTCTCTCTCTCTCTCTCTCTCTCTGAGAGTCAGATTTTAAGAGTGAAGTTTTTTTTTTTTTCGCCTCTGTGAGACTTCCTCTTTGAACTTTACATCCAATCTACGACGGCCCATAACTGGTACCTCCTTAAATGTTACAGCGTGATGAAAGGAGGCGCTTTAAGAGAGCAAAATCAGTTCCAATGCCGTCCTGTCCCACTTTCCATATGGGCTCCATCACACAAACACACACACACTCCGCATTCACACTTTCAGACCGCTCGTACCAATACAAACAAACGGATGGAGAGACAGGCAGAGATGCGTGAAGACACGTGCACGCACATTCAGAGTTGGTTACCTGAACTTTGATGGGTGCAGCACTGTGAATGACGGGATTGATTCATGGGCACGGAGTTCATTTACATATTTTTATTTTTACTTTTGTCACAGCATCAGCACGCCTACCCTCAGCACCCCTTACCACACCCCACACACACACACACACACACAAATTTTCCTACGCTGATGTGTGTGTTGGTGTGTGTGTGCGTACCCCACCGCTGAATGTGTGTCATAGTGTGTTATTACAGGGGAGAGAGGGAGAAGCTTGTCTTTTTCAAGGAACACCCCCAGAACTAATGTTCCACACCTGTGCACAGTGCGGCACTCTTTATCGAGCATCACAGGTGCACTGCATTAATTGTGGGAGAAACCATTTCATTGGCAGGGTGGGGGGTGGAGGGGGGGGTGGGTGAAGCGGTGGTGCAAGTGGTGGTGGTAGTGGTGGTGGTGTGGGGGTCCTCCTCCACCTCCTCCTCCTCTTCCCCTGGCATGCATTCAATCACTCAATATTCACATCTGAATTGCTTTTAGCATTGAGGGCTTGAAGGTTTCGAAGCATCTGCATGGATGTTATCAGAGGAAGAGCACCACCCTATTTTTAAGTAGTGATTTTTTTTTTTTTATGGAAGTTTGGCATAAGTCCCAGAGTGTGTGTGTGTGTGTGTGTGTGTGTGTGTGTGTGCCTGTATGTGCCAGAGTTGGCCTTGCTGGCGTGCTTTATAAAAGGCATGAAAGTCTTGCCAAATGCATGTAATGTTTGTAATGTTCCTTTGTGGTGAGGAGAGTAGACAGTAGTAATAAGTGTGTGTATGTGTGTTTGTGTGTGTAAGGCCTAAACACCTGCACAACCCAGAGGTCAAATGTATGAGACTGCCCCCTCCAGTGACGCAGTTAGCATGTGTAAATACCTTCCCCACACTCCTTTCTCTCTCCTCCTTCTTTTTTTTCTTCCATTCCTCTACATCACCTTCTGTCACTTCCTCCCTTTCTGCAACCACCTTTAATTTTTACCCTTCTTCTGCCGCCATGTCCTCCTCCTCCTCCTCCTCCATCACCGTCCTCTCTTTTTCCCCCCCTCTTCATTTTTTTCCCGTGGAGCAGATTATGACTGTCTGTCAATCAGTCCATTTAACATCTGCTCTGGGTAAGGCGAGGCAGACAATAACACATCACGGTCACTGAACTGAATATCCCTAAAGATTTCGGAGGAGGCCTCTCTTTTTTTTTTTTTTGCATTTTCCTTTACATTTTTTTTTCTCTCTCTCTCTTTCTTCTTTCCCTTCTTTTTTTGGAGGTCCAGTAATGAGTAACAAAAGGTCATTGGAGCATTGCAGCTGCTCATCCACTCGTGCCGTAATCCACGGCACTCATGCCTGATTACCTCTCCAATGGTCAAAGGTAGGGGAGGGAGTAAAAACAATGGGTGCAAGGCATCAGGCTCCTACAAGAAATATGGGCCAGGGGTGTTATTTTGGATGGCGCCAGTCAGAGAGAAATAACCCTGAGCAGATCCATTTATTCTTTTAAATCAAAATGCCTCGGCAGCGGCATGCAGTGAGGGGGAAAAACATGACACATTTTCTCCCTTCCCCTCCATCAACGGCCATTTTGGTCTCCACAATTGACCTTCCATGGCATCATTTACAATGAGTCATATCACAGCCGCAAAGTGTTAAAGCTGCAGTGCACTTGCTCATGTGTGTGCGCACACACACACACACACACACACACACACACACACTCAAATACGCAGATAATCATTCTCTTTTCTTACCCCCACAAGCTTGCAGGCACACACACAAAGTTGTGCTCGCAGGCATGTGCATACACACACACACACACACCAACATTATCACAAGCGCACTTGTCGGCATAATAGCTTTAACTAGACCAAATTGTCCGCCCTTCATTTGTATGTCTATGGCGACCCACATTCTCCATGACTCGCCCTTTGACAAAGAGGGGTCATTCCCCCAGCAAAGAAAATGAAGCCCAGTAGATATTGTTTGATTGGATTTTGCCTTTTCAAGGTTTCAGGATCATTACAGGAATTCATTTGAAGTGTTGCTGAAAATGAAACCGCGACCCTCTTCCCACGTTTAATTATTCTAATACCACTTTCTTTTTTGCGCTCATTCTCTTTTTTTTTTTTTGTCTGTCTGCAAGTGTGCCATTTCGAGAAATTAAAATCATCAGGCTAGCCTTAAAATGAGACCAGGGTGGACCAATTTTCACCCAGGAAGTTATTTTGTTTCCTCTCAGCCATCTCATCTCTCTCCTCTGCCTGTACACCACCGCCTATTTTTTTTTTTTTTTTTTTTTTGTATTATCTTCATTCTCCTTTTTTCCCCCCTCAAAACCATCTCTTCCTCCCGTTTTTTTCACTCTGTCCTCTTCTAACTTCCTCTGTCTTTTCTTTTCCCCTCTCTCACTTTCACAGTGTTTCCATCACTTTCGTCTCCCCCCCCCCAACCCCTCCCCCCCATCCCCCTCCACCCCTCCACAATTTTTAAACACAAGCCAGCGCATTTGGTTCCAAACCAAATGTGTTCATTCCAACATTTCAATAAATTGAGTAGGGGAGGCATTAACGTTAATCACAGCGACCACATTGTGCTTTAGACACGTCGGTGGGATTATGGATTACTATTAGCTGGATGGAAACCGATTCTTTCATTTGAATTCCGACTTCCTCGTCTTGCTAAAATTAAAAAGAGAACTAATACTTCTTGGACAATAATACTTCTTCTTGGACAGGACTTTGCTTTGCTCTCCCTCCCTCCCCCCCTCCCTCCCTCTCCCTCTCTCTCTCTCTTTCTTCCTCTCCCTGATCTGCAGGAACACCCAAGGAGCAGCGGATGACAGACAACCAGACAGTTCACATCTCAATTCAAATCACAACCACATGAAGCTTATTGTTTCATTTAGCCAATTGATACCTCTGTAACTGATAATGATAATTTCCCTTATGAGGCTGATTAGTTGTCTGTCTTACTAAATATTCCCAGTTGGTGACATTGGCCATGTTACAGTACTGCCAGATTACATCTGGGGCACAGCAGTGCTCTAAAGATAAGTCTTAATAACTTATCTTATGAAAAAATTTTACTTTTTAGAAAGGCTTGTATTTTCTTAAATTTCTTTCTTATAGACTACTTCTCAATTAGGGTCCACCTAGCAACCATGTTGCTAGTTTAACAAAAAGACGGTAATGTAATTTTGATAATTAAAATAAGTGTGATAGGTGACATCAATATATTCTCTCTGCTAACTATGGTGATAAAACATGGTGGTTGTCTTTGTAGTCTAAAGGTTTGTTCAGACAGAACTTTGGGTGAATTTTAGAGGATGCAAAGACGTAACGGGATGTGAACAGTCACAAGGTTGCTCAGAGCAGCACAAATTCATGTGAAGATGCGTTGAAAATGTTTTCACTTTTGCAAAACAAACTGCATGTATCCCTCCCAGGGCTTTATGACTCTATATCATAAACATACAAAGACACCAATTCTGAGATCAAAGTCTTAGCTGTGATATAAACACACACTGATACACCAGTTGGTGCATAACGTTAGCAGCAAGCTACATACAGCTAATGTCTGTAAAGTCGGTACTTTAGCAAAACAACAACACTGCAGGCAAATTTGCGCAAACAAAGCTAAAAATTCCCTTTGCAATCTGTCTGAATACACGTTACTAGCTAATTGTAAGCTGAACAATAATGTCATACTTAAAGCTGCAAGAGTTGCTATGGCTAACATGTTAGCAATGATTTTCCTACTTTTACATCTTGCAGAGATGGAGCAATGCTAGCATTCATTTGGACCATTATTTCTGGCCACCTGACAAATGTAAGTCCAATATTCACTTTCATTTGAGATTTTTTACAACTCCTAAAAACATTCATCTCTTTAGCTTTAGCTTGTAGACATATAGCTAGACAGTCGCTAATCAGCTAGTTGCAGTGTCTGCTGTTTTGTGCTAGCCAGGTAGCGTATAGCAGGTTTATCAGAGCTTTTTATTAGTCTCTATGATTTCTGCACTAATTAACTATTGTTCAATGTTAATATGAAAAGGGTTTACAGGTTTAAATTGTCAAACACAGCTAGTAAAGTTATGATAACTTTGAAATTCCTACTTTTTCAAACTATGTGGTCAGATAAATACATGTGACCTACGTTTTCAGTGCAATACTTTTAGACAAGTTAGAGTTTAAGAAAAAATAAATTAATACAGCTGAGAATTTAGGGAGCAAAGTAAGCTAAATAAAAGGCCTGTTAAGAAAAGAAATCAGACACCTTTGTGTGTGTGTACCACACGGTCTCATGGTGATACAGCATGCATGTGGGTTGCAGCACTGCGGGAGATGAGCAGTATATACAGTATCTGGTCATATTGTAGACATGTTTAACAGATGGCCTGAGTTATGGCATCCATATCGTCTGCTTCATCTTGTCTTTACTACAGGAATTTCCCTCCTCTCTACAACACTGTTGATCATCTCCATAACCTCATTTTGGAAAGTGATTGTGTGCACGTACAGCTTCTGTTACTATTATAAGTTTATTCGGGAAAAGCAGATGAAGTACAGTATGTGTCGGAGGAACCATACGTGGAATCCTTGGACGTGAAAAGATGAAGTGAAAACTCTATTTAAATGTGGCACATTTGAGCATTTACAGTTGTATTTAGTATTCCTAAATATATCAATTAATACTGCATTTGGACCTCAAATTTCTAAATTATACTTTTTAGCTGTGCCTTGCCAGAGACACTGTTGAAAGAGAAAATCAAGTGAAAATACCCTCCCAACCTCCTCTTTCATCTCAAATAAGCCTTTTGGGACTATTTTGAGAGAGCCAAGTAGCTCTGTAATTCACACAGTCACATATTTAACAGGAATAATCATGTGAATCCACCTCTTTTGTCTTCTCTGATTCTCTCTTTGAAATGTTCTGCAGCTACTGGAAAAGAAACAGCTTTTCACTCAGTATGGTCACTATCAAGGCCTGAGTGTGTGACAAAGTGGGACGGAATCAGTCAAATAGCCTTTGGTATTTAATCATTCACAGTATAACACATGTACACACATGTACAACCTAACCAGAATATGTGTATGGACTACTCGTGTGTTTTATCAAATATGATTAATTTTTGCCTAGATTTTTTTCCAATTCACAAAGTGTGATGTTGTTATACTGTACAAAGTCAAAGGGGACAGGAATCTTTGTCCCACTTCACATATGTTGTACCTAAAACACATAATTAAAGGAATAATTTGATATTTTGGAAATACCCTATGTGAATCTGCTTTCTTGCCGAGATTTCGATGAGAAGATCAATACCATTTTCATGTCTGTATGGTAAATATGAAGCTACCATCAACAGTCAGTTAGCTTATCTTAGCATAAAAACATAAAGAAACAGGTAGCCTATCTCTCTCCAAAGGTAACAAACCTACCAGTACCTCTAAAGTTCGCCAATTAACATGTTATATCTCATTTGCTTTTATTCAAATATCGAAGTGTAAAAATGACAAGTTGTGGTTTTGCAGGTATTATGTGCCAGACTGTTTCTTGTCACTGATGGCAAGACTTCAGGAAGTGGCTGTGCCTGGCCAAGAAAAGTGGTATTAATCTTCTCATCTAACTCTCAGCAAGGAAGTGAATAAGCATATTTCATAAAATATCTAGCTATTCTAAGGCGAGGGAAAGTGCATTGTTTTGATTAAAAACCCTCAAGTATTTTTCAATATCTAAGACTAACATCTTTCCCTAATCTTGACCAAGTGCTTTGACTTGCCTAAACATATCCATAAAAACATGAGGCATCTTCCACACATATACAGATATCTCTAAAAACACTTTTTTCCTCAAAAAAAATTCAGGTCCACATTTTTGTTAAACACAAAGCTTAAGGGGTACAAACAGGACAAACTGAAAAGAAATCTCCCAACAGAGAATCAACTACTGAACACAGGCCAAGAAGAACTACAAATAAAGAAGAAGATACTGGAAATGACGGAAAGTGCAGAAAGGCAAAACAATGAAAATCTAAATAAAACACTTCAAACCTCAAAAGCTCAACCATAGATGGTTTTTCCCCTCTGAGACAAATGATGCACCAGCAACCTTCCCACAATACGCCACCATATCATGCACAACAGGGCAGCAGTAGTTATTCTTACACACAAATGTATACACCCCCACCACCACATGGCCAAATACATACACCACCACCATGAACCACACCTGTGCAAGGTTTTGATCAGTTCTATTTTTTTTAGCCTTGGCAGAGTCAATACTTCAAACACGTTAAGCCTACATCGTTTAACTTTACAGTTATATGTTTTTATGTGTACTCACTTTTGTATAGCTCAACAAGTTTGTTACGACTATGTTGCTCCTGAATACAACATTGACATTTCTAACAACTAAAATCTGTAATATGATCACACAATCATTAAGTAGATAGCTATGGCTCGTCACATCCTAACGTTGGTGTTCTTGATAATGTTTCGAGTTATGGAAATCATACCACTTGGCCTGCTTCAACTTTGCTACACATGTTCTCGCATATCAAAGTGTTTCATATGTGTATCATAACACATGAGTTCATCATTTATTTACATGTCACAAGTAACGTTAGTGTCCCAGTATTTCCTTTAAGTATCAAGGAATTTTGTAACCACTCTTCTGACCCTTTTTCCTTCCGCTTCATTGCAGCCTGTTCTGAAATGGTTATTATGTGTGGGAGGCTGGTGTTCCTGCTCAAATTGCACGGTTGCCACCACTGTGCTCTCATCAACTGTCTCTTTGCTGGCCTCACAATAGTTATGAAGTACAAAACAAGCATAAATGACACAAGGGAGGTCATTGAGATTTATGTCCATTGCCCCTCTTAGCGCTCCAAACCTCACTTTCAATCACCCAAAGACACATTCAATCATAGATATAAAACACTAGATGTTACGTCATAACTCATGGGATAACCGGCCGCCATCTTACCTGGATGTTGTTCACAGTCACCAACTATTGGCATCACTTTCCACGCATCAGTATAGAGTAGATGAGAGATTTATTTTTTGGATATGGGTCAACTAAAACTACAAAAACTTTTAACTAGGTGACTTTACCGTTAGCTACCAAATAACGGACCAGCTGAGTTCTAGGTCAAAGTTATTGCTGATTGCTAGCTCTCAACAGCATTGATCTGTTAGCTAAACAGATAAGTTAAAATCAGGAACATTGTCTTTATGTTAGCTAGTTAACGCTAACTTGGAGTTCAAAGGTAACGTTTAGTAAGGTTATAACAAAGTTATTAATATTACCCTAACATTGACCACTAAGTAGCTGAGGAGAAGTGCTCATCTTCACTCTTAAATCCTATTTCATAATATCTCAATACAAATCAAGCAAGTCAGCTACGTTACAAGCCCAGATGAATCAACACAACCGTAACGTTAGCCACATCCTTGACAGCAACGCGGAGCACTTACCAATTACACAATCAGCCACCATACTGTTATTGGAGACCGAGGTGTCACACTTAGTGTGACATGTTTACTACATCTAGCTAACCCTAAATTAACCACCTAGAATCTTGCAGTCATCATATATTAACAGAACTTGTCAGCTTACCTCATGCCTTTACAGGATTTTCCTTTCAGTAAAGCAAATAAAAAATAATCCATGTCTTGATCAAGTGAAGTAATCCAGTTGGAGAAAGGAGATTTGTACTTCAGCAGTTCAGATCAGATCAAGTTCTTTTCAAACTCTCATGTGGTCACATGATGGCTCAGCAAGCATATGAAAACCCTGTGATTTAATTGGGTCTAATGCATGAATAATAATAGGTTGTATTGTGTATGATGAAGAATTGAAATAGGTTTGCAGTCTCAGTGAAACTGGTGTCGTTACAACTAGACTTTGAAATGCATATCAAGCATACAGTAGTTACATATTATTGATATGTGACTATTGCCTACAGCTAAATATACAAAAGATAAAGGCTATACATGAATAAATGCAAGCTAAAATATATGTTCCTGGCGCATGCTTAATATGTATAAAACAACATTTGCCATAGGCAAGTTAAGGTCATGATGTCATCGTTTTCACCTTTCCATTTGAATACAGGCAAGTTTTGAAAAATCTCCACCATGGAAGGCAATTTGCAAAAGCTCCGTTTTCAGTGACCCTAAAACTTTTCCACTGTTTTCATGTGGACTGAAGGCCAAAATGCAGAGAAAATACTATGTTTTCAAAAATAACTGTATACATGTGGACAGGGCTTCAATCTCGCTTTAGTAGTCAGGAGAAGGAAAACAATAAAATATGTTGACCATGAACATTTTGCAGATACAGTACTTTCAATATAAATGTTTCCTCATTATATTGATAAAAATGATAATCTGGCCGACATTATGTTTCCTACAAAACATATTCTCTACTTCAGATTAGCTTTAAATAGACATCATTTTTAGGAGACGGAGTTGCATACGTATAGAAATGTAAAAATGCATTAACTTTTTTTTTAAGGCAAAGTTTATTAATATTTGATGAATTCATATTTACTCCAGCTGCAATCCACCCTTGAAGCCAGTTAATACAAGGTGGGGAAATGCACCCAGAACTAATAAATCAGCGTGCAAAGACAGCACTTTGGTCTGGACCTTTAAGCTTTAGATTTTACTTAAGTTTTATTTTTGCCATATGAGGAATGAGAAGCAACACCATCTGTGATTTACAGTCCAACAGTCATACTGAAGTTCATCCCAGGACGTGACATTTTTTGTTGTAATAAACTGAAATATACCACTCGTAAAAACTGAGTTTAGATGATAGGGAACTGTGGTAATCAATTCAACCTGTCATTCTTTCATTTGAACACTTGAGACCGTATTTTTGATAAGTATATCTTAAGTATCCTTCTGCAGTAGACATATCTTGGTACGTAGTGTACCTATACAGGTCAGTGCATGTGTATGTGTCTGAGTATGTATTCCTCAGTGTGTTTGTGTGTGTGTGTGTATCCCTGACGCTGCTGTCACCAGTGGATGGTATATGTCAGCCTTGACTACATGCTGGCTCCACCTCATCACCAGCTGCAGCCCAGCTCAGCTCCAGAAAAACTGGCAAACTGTTTGTCTGCCTGCCTGCATGACGCACAATAAAACTGTGTCTCCATTAGACAGGCCTCTGCAGGCCCTACACATACACACACAAACACACATGCATATACAATTTAAACGCAAACATGCAAGCATGTGCACACACAGACGCAATCAGGCACATGCTCAGATAAATGTGAAAACACACAATGTCCTTGCAGAAAGTGTGTCCTTAGTCGCCGTGTGTTTGTGCATGTGTGTGTGTCCTTTGTACCTTTTCTAGAGACAACTGCAGTCTGTGCCAGATACCATCATAATGTTGGACAGGTGTACAACATGGTAATCAGGGATTTACGAGTGTGTGTATGTGTGTGTATGTGTGCATGAAAAAAGAGAGGGAGGGAGAGACAGAGAGGGAAAACAAAAAAAAAGAGAAATGCAGTTTGAAAAGATGGCCAAGTATTCAATATTCTTTACCTGCGGCTCGTGCCCAGAATCCTGTATTTGCCCCGCTCCACCTGATCTCCAATTGTATGTTTTTTTTGTGTGAGTGTGTGTGTGTGTGTGCCAAAGTGTGTTTGTGTGTGTCAGAGTGGGCCGTTTGTACAAGGTCAGCCTCCTCTGTCCTCGCTGGCCCTCCAAGCCCCCCTCATAACAGCATATCACTTCCCCTTTCTTCCTCTTCCTCCTCCTCTCTGAACTCCCTCATCTCTTCCTTCTCTCCACCATTCTCTCCTCTCTCCTTCTTTCTAACCCCCTTCTTTCTCTTTTACATGTTAATCCCTGCCCCCTCCTCCCTCTGTTTTCCCTCCCTCCTCTCCCTGCTATTTTCTACCTTTCTCTGGCAGCAGAGCTTAAATGACAGGCTGTCAGAGGACACTGAGTGCTCTGGCCTGGTTAGTTAATGTGTTAGTTACAGACACACCTGCCAGTGAAGGCACCATCAGGGATATAGACTGGAGATAACTGAAGGCAGGTGAATGAGCGAATCGATCAATCAATCAATCAGTGAACAAAGTCATCAAATTTGTACTTGCTTAACAGCCAACGGTGATCACTATACACAGATCGCCGCCCCTTATATTTTCATATTTATTCCTCTATTCACCATTACCCTGGATATTGCACTGCCCTCATAGATGCACACACATTAGCACATAGCGCTGTCAACCTAAATGATACTTTTCACCATCTTTCCATTTGCACCTCCTCCTCCTCCTCTCGCCTTCCTGTGCCTTAAATTATTCAGATCTCTCTACATTTGATTTAGCATGCCTCCTGTCTGCCATTTCCCCCTCTTTTTTATACATTTCATTATGTTGTATGACTTTAGACCCACTGGCTGGAAAATGACAATTATTTTGCTCCAGCAGCCAGCTATTAACAGAGCTGAAGAATACATGGAGTGGCGTGCAGAGTCAAGACTGCACTGTAAGACGCCGCCACGTGCATGCATACACACAGACGCACACACACAGTGGCACATGCATGGGTGTACACACAGTCACACACACATGCATACAGGTAAATACTGCATACACTATATAACCTCAGTATTAACTAAAATGCCTTGAAACGCATGCGTGTATGCAGCTACTGTACAGTCTGCTTTTATGTCAGTTTCACTCTTGCCTTTTTTCTCACACACACACAAACACACACATCTTATGCATACTCTAACTGTACTATAAAGCAACAAAAAAAAGCTGGCTTGTGGTCTGCATGAGGAATGGTCCCACGGAAAGAGCAGAACAAAGAGAGAGATCCGTCACTGCAGAGTAATGCCTTTTAAATGTACCTTTAGCGTGGCCGGGCTAGTGAATTCAACCCATATCTAATGGTAGCTTGTTTGGCCTTTTCATCAATTCTGCATAAATATATATGAGCCACAGGGAAACATACAAGGGGCCTAATAGAAACGAATGAACTACTCAACCATATATTTGCCGTGAGAGATATGCAGCTTGTGATTGGAAAGGGCATCCACTATCTGCAATATTGATAATACTTTTCAAATTTCATCTGCTTTTGTTTGCGTTCTGCGGCCGCCTGTTTAAACATGGTGAGAATTATAATGAGGCCAAACATTATCTCCACTGGTTGTTCTAGGCTGAACATATAACTTTATCACTGAAATGATTCCCGTACTTTGGCTGCATTGTAGCGTTTCCATTAGAGCTTGGCTATCTGACAGAACTCCAACCAATCGGCAGCAACAGTGGCCCACGTCTGGTGGCCAAGCGGTGCCTGAATCTGTGACATTGTGCTGTGTGTGTGCGTGTGTGTATGTAGAATGTGCCAGGATGTTTAATTGTAACCATCTCTGATCAAATATGCTGGAGGACAATGTGAACCCACTCTATTTTACCTTGCATGGTATACATCACATATTTCTGTGTATTGTAACATCACTCTTCAACACAGGGTTATTTTTGAAATCCAGACCTGGAGGATTTTATGTTACAAGGTTCATGACAGATCCAGAAATATCAATTGTCTTTTTGCATTTCTTCATTCTTTCTTTTTTTTGCCCTCAGTTGTCCCGCTTTGCCTATTTACGTCTGGACAACGCATCACAATATAAACCCTCTTTCACATATAGTTCCTGGTAAATTACTGGGATAACATTTCACACACCATTAGTGATTTTCACTATTCACACGTGTTACATTCAGGAACATTTCCGTCTTGCGCCTTTTCACACATGCCATGGCAATGCCGGAATAGATAGGGCATAAAGGGGGCGAGTGGGTTAGGTTGTGTGCATAGCGAGTGTGTTTGAGAGAGTGAGACGAGAGAAGAGAATATGAAGTTAGCAGTATAATGTTAGCTGTGAACGTCAGTGTACAGTTTAGTCTATCTGTCAGTGAATAAATGCTCCTACTGTAACTACATTTGGAGATGTTCCTGGTGAAGAGGCATGTCCACCTGCTGAATCCTTACTTACAAACCACTTTAACGTCTCTTTCCCGTGGATCTGACATGGCGCATCTCCGTTCTCCATATGCCTGCTCACCAAAACTTTGCTCTGCGCTCCGTAAGAGTAGTTACCATTTGGATTGTGATATTTAACATAAAATAATTATGTTAAACGGAACATGATGTTGTGATATTGACTTTTAAAAGGGAGCAGTTGCTTGAATAAAGTAGACGTTGCTATTTTTTGTGTTGTTTAAATATTTTTAATAAAATGTTCCCACTCTTTTGTAAATGTTTATTCACGTAACTAACTGTATTGCTTTCATAAAGCCATATCGATTATTCAAAGCCCCATCAGATTGAATATTTTGAATAATCAGCTTGAGTGTCTGACGGAGCTTTGAATAATCATGGCTTTATGAGAGGTGGTGTCAATCGCTAGTATCAAGTCTTCTTCAATGCATCATGATTTTCATTTTGTAAATTATGGTCCCATTTAGCGTAAAACAGATGATAAAGCAGCTGCTTTGCTTGAGGGCATGGCTACCTTGTGATTGACAAGTCGCTGCCATGGCGACAACAATGATTACATAACACAACCATGGTGTAACCCCAGATTCACAGAGTATAAGCGTAGCTGCTGCTATTTCACAGTGTGTTTTCAGTTCATTAAAGTTAACTGTAACATTTTGGTCGTCTAAAAAAGTCTTGTTCAGCATTTGGTTGTGATAAAAGTGTCCTCTAAGGAGTCAGATGTTCATTTTTTGCAGTGAGTACATTGTGTTTTAATGGTTTCAGGCCTGTTTTTTGCTAGCAGAAATTAGGTTTATCATTATCACTGTTAACCATAGCTTGTAAATGCACCGTGCTAACCAAGCTCACAGCTAGCGCTAAAATCAGCTCCACCCTCTCGTCCAAATCTTCTTGCTCCAAAAACCAAACATGGTGACGGTCAAACCCAAGATGCTGATGGTCAAATCACTAAACTCTAGGCTTCAAAACCGCAGCCCACAAACCAACAGATGATGTCAAGGTGACTACGTCCATATTTTTTTACAGTCTATGATAACATCTAGCAAATGTAGACGTCTAATTACAATGCTGGGTTGACCTTTTTGTGATAACACCAAAATTACAGTTCTGCAAACAGACAAAGAAATTCTGCAGCTCTACAGAGTGACTGGTGTCACGGGTATCTGGAGGTTAGAGAAGCTCACAGATAAGCAGACACGCACACTTCCCAGATTGCAGCAACCCATGTGGCCCTGCGCATCAAACAGACTGATTGACAGATCCAACATTTTGTCAAAGGATGGCTTCAAAACAAAAATAAAATTATTTGTTTGCATCCATACAAAATAAAAGAAACAGCAGCACTAACGTCTCCAAACTACTGGTATATATGTACACTTGGGTGTGCAAGTTCAAAACTTAAGTTCACTCTTATGTGGTAAGTTCAGGCAAAGATACACATAAACTCTGCAGCTCAACACATTAAAGGGTGATCCATAGGAACAGAGCAGCAGAGGAGCCGACATGCAGACCTCCTAAATCTCAACAACGTATCATGCTGCACATCAAACAAGCTCACTGATTCATCCATCTTTATGTCAGAATGCAGGTTTGAAACAAAACCTCTTATCTTATCTCTTGGATGTGGATCAGGTCCAGACAACATTTACCTCTGATCGCAATGTAAGGTTCACTTTTTTGTGGTAAGTTCTGTGAAGATAGACATTCACTCTGTACACCTCTCAACAACTGCTACAATTCATCATGTAGCCCATACACATCAAACAAGCTGGTTGGTTGATCCAACGTCTTGTCAAAAGGCGCTTTCAAAACAGAAAGGTTGAAGATGTGTACACATTCGTACACACTGCATACACATTGCAGCCATAAAAAGCATGTTCCTGTCTTAAAGCTGGTTTTGGGGCCTCGAAAGCCTGTACTTCACTTGTCATCTCATGATGAAATAATAAAAAGATATAAATGATTAGAACTTATTAATAGTGACACAGTAATGTGTTAACTGACCAATGATTTATCACCTGGATTTGATAGGACAGAATGTCTGTCTATATCATAGCAGTGCCACAGGTAAGTATAAGAGATAAGCAGAGGCTATTGTAGTAAACCTCTATTCTATTCTTTTTTTTTCTCTGTTTCTATATTATTTCATTTTGTTCTGCTTGATTTTGCTCTTTTCTATAGAACATGATCCTCCTCGGTGGCTGCTGTCGAAGAGTCTTTTCAAAAGGTTCTCAGCAGCAGAAGTATGCAGAGGTGAACTGTATTATATATCCTCTTAAGAAAGCACAGGAATCAGTCTCGCATGATTGCTCCTCACAGTGCCTCAGAGAGAGGGAGAGAGAGCAGGTTATCCATGTAGAAATTGCACAGCAGATATCATACACCAAGCTCTGTCATGCACAAAGACTCTGGAAAAAGTAGCAAGACGATCTTTCATCCCGGAGTCGCTGAAATCCCCGACACACACCCTTCGAAGAGCAGCTCAGCCCCCGCGCAGGGACTGAGGGTTATTTGAACTAAAGCCTTGTACGGGGTTACAGGCAGCGTTAGAGCTCTAAGACCAGGGTTGGTCCGATGCCTACCATGGACTTATGGTGATCTTGGTGACTTGGCCAAACGTTGCAGCCCAGATCGAGCTGTGTCACCAGGGATAGACATATCAGAGGAGCTCAGTGAAGCTGGCAGATCATGATAGTCATCTTAGGGAGAAGGGTCCCAGTGATTAAATCCAGGCTGTTGGATCCCACCCTCTGGCACTTGACCACACACATGCGTGCGCGCACACACACATACACAAACACACACACACATACACGCACACACACACAAAGATGCATGCGTGTCCAGAGTCCCAAACCCAGGATCATTAATATTTGCACATTATAACCCTCCTCTTTTCTCACACTGCTGCCACCAGATATACCAGCTGGGCCCGCCTATCTATTACCATAGTGCCATCAGTGTGTATGTGTGTGTGTGTGTGTGTGTGTGTGTGTGTGTGTGTGTGTGTGTGCTGTGTGTCTCTCTGTATGTTTTGTATGTTCACACTTGGTACCATTCTGTATGTTGGTGTATGTGATATTTATGTGTGCATCTTTTCATATGCCTGTTACAGTGGGCACGCATATTCAAAATGGATTTAAGGGCTAAATTGTATAATGATTTCTGGGAAAACAATAAATTGAGGTTACAAATAAAGGCCATTATGGAAATGAGATTAGGGAGCAATTGAATTAGGCTGTAATCACCGTTTCTATATGTCATTACAATGCAACTTTATACAGCATTACTCTGTGCCTGGGGCTATAAATGACAAACTGTGTTTCTTTGAGGGGTGTTTCAGTAAATCCACAAGGGGAGGGTTTGATTCAGATCCATTCAATGCAGCTCCACCTCCGCCACTTTATTTCTGAATTCACATTATTCCCATCGGATCCGACAATAAAAATACATATTTGCAAATTTAACAAGTCACTCCCATGCTGCAGACCGAAATATGACTAGAGACAAAATAATCTTCCTAATAAACAACGGATAGGAATATTTTCTTTGAATATTCAAGTAATGTAATCAGTTCCAAACCAGCAAATGTGCCTTTCTCCCCCAAAATCCCTCTAAATTCCTTCATTATTTTCCTAACTCAGACTGCATATTGTAAGCAATGTGATAAAAAAACAATGTTTAGTTTTGTATCAATATATTGTGATGTAGGCCTACCCCCTTTTTCAGCAACACAACTGTAGAGGCAGAATCTTAAGTATGTGCTGTGTAAACAAAGAAGAGTCAGTGTCCAATTTGAGCTTTTATAGTTTTCATAACTTTGTTTTTAAATGTAATTTGGCTAAAAAATAATGGTTCTGGCAAGTGTACTTGTGTACTGCTTTTAAACTAAATAAGGAAGACAGGGCAACTGTTACAATACTGGAACCTGGCTGACAACAAGATTACTCCTGTGTTGTGTTAAGTTCTATAATTTGACGAGCATACCATACAGAAGAAGAACATATCAGTGTATATGTCTGCTTATAAGTAACTCAGATATCTCAGTACATAAACGCCAAAGATAGATTTCAAATCATTTAGCAAATGTTGCCATTACATAGTTTGTCCACCAGAGAGCGCTGACAAGTTCTTTTTTTTAAAATATCTTACTCAGCTCATATCATGGTCAAAAGTCTTTATAATGGCTATAATCAATATTTTTGATAATAACAATCTATCAAATAACAACCTGTAATGTTAGAGGTGTTGTTCATAGTGAGGAACCTACAAAGAATTATCAGCTAAAGAGCCAGATATTTCCCTCAGGAGTTGGTAGAGACCAAACACAGAGCTAAAAGGAGAGGGAGTTTTGATGTAAAATTATGTATTGGCTGTTATCAGATTTTTTAAAACTCTCAAAAATGCCAATATGGAGAGCAAATATGATAAAATTGCTGCTTTTTTGGGGCAGTAATCCTTCAAACCACTATGAGTGTTCAGTGCATCTAGATGCCAACAATGTGTGGGGTAATAAAGACATTAGGGACAGGTGTTTAGATGTGTGTTAAATCTTGCTGGTGTGTGTATGCAAACCACGAAAACCTGATGAGTAAAACCTTCTAATTTCAAATGCTGCAAACTGGACCAGTTCAGTCTGAAAGGATCCAAAGATTCTTAAGCAAGGGGAGCCAATCAAGACCAAGTTCATCTGTGACCGCCGACCTGAAACATTTCTTCTAAGCATTAAATTGAACCATTGAAATAAAATCAATTTGTAATAATATGTCCATTAAACGTCTTTGATCATGTACACATATAAGGAAAATCCCTTAACAGGGACTATTAATCTTACTATTGTCTTGCAAACAACAAACACATATACACACACAGTACATCATCACCAACAAGAGTCCTCTCCTCCTGTTTTCTGTGGTCCGTGGGGATTTGTCAGTGCTCGTCAACCAACCGTGTCAACCGTGACAGTCGTCCAGATGTCTCCTGCTGCCACAGAGATGACAGGAAGGACAGGAGGAGAGGAGGAGTGGAGGGATGGAGAGAGAGGAATATCCCTCATCTGACAAGCACTACAATGGGACATCGGTGAGCAATCAAATTCAGATCACAGAACTAGCCACGTTGACAAGCACTAATAAAGTGGATTCCATGCTTGCGGTACTTCAGGGAATACACAAAGTTTGTGAGAGAGTCAGCTTACCTGTTGAAGCATAACTCTGGCTTTTTTGCACGGGGACTCGGTTATATGATCTTTTCAGTTCTGACCAAATTCGCAGCAGATGTGTCATTATTGAACTTTTTGCTGCTCTCCTGCAAGCAGCTCTATAGATCTCCTCTGGAGCCAATGGACACTCAAACTCCACAAGATAAAAAATATTGCTAGCATGATGTATTTTACATTACTTTATACAAGGGTGCATATCAAATGACTGAAAAAACAGAGAAAGGCCAGGCTTTTACTTTTTACCAACTGTTCTGCCTGCAGTACATTAGCACTATGTAGAACCTTCATGGACAGGCAGTTTTACAAATATTTACAAGAATATGGACATGTTACATATGTATCAATTAGACTTTTCAGTTATCTAAGGTTGGGGGGTGTTAAAGGCTTACGAGAATAAGTAAACATACACATTTTGAGGCTTGAAAGGTGGCTCAGTAAAGTTTAAAGCTACTCATGATGGATGGCAGCTGGATTCACAATTACGAATTCCACCCTGACAACCCAGTTTTACTTTGAAATTAATGTATCAATCTGTAGAAGCTTTTCAAAATACTAGTGCAGCATAATCTACTTCTCAGCTGTCTGTACATACTGTATGTTCAGTATGTTGAATACACAGCTTTGGCTTGTCACGAGCATTGTTAGCTGTTTGCCTATATCACTCACATAGGCTAGCTAGCATAGTCATTTGTAAAAGCAAATGCTAAAAAATCATTTAAAATGTGCTGTGTGTAGTGGGCTCATGTTCTGGTCTGACTCTTCAAAACTTGAGTAAACTGTGAATTCACCATCACATAATGAAGTGTATCATTACGCTGCCAATCAATGTGATATAATAGGCACACGGGGTGTGCCCAAATACAAATACATTGTTTGGCAAAGCACAAATAGTGGGTTTTTATGAACATTTATTTCATACATATATTTTAAAAATTATTTGTTTTTGGGAAGAAAACAAAAACATGTCAAATATCAGTGCGCAGGTCGGTTACATCGCTATCTCAGTCTCTCTCCTCTGCTCCGCTGTTACGTCTATCAACAAGTCTCAACAAGGGGAGTCACATCCATCTGCTACATGACACACATTTCCTTATTTGGACGTCAGTCCCGGAGTTGGGGATGTTCCCCAGAGATAAAGCTGAGCTACTGACACATGCAAAGTGCTCCCAAGAGACTTTCCATAACCTGTTGTTCCCCTTCTCCTTTACACAAAGTTAGGTTGTAAAAAATAGGCAATAGGTGTGCTGTCTGCGTTATGGGTGTATAAATAAGTAGAGGTCTATCTGCATATTGGCGATGCACTCGCTCTAGCTCAGTAGTCAGCGCAGTCATCTTTGATCTGGAAGCCTCAAATTCAAGGTGTGGGGACCTCCTTCATAAACACTTTAATATCCTAAAATTAAAAGTGTAATAAAAACAAAAACTATTTTTAAACCTATTTCCACTTTTATTCAAATACAAATACAAATATAAATAATTTTGCTGGCTCAACAAATATAGATACATATACAAATACTGGATTCTCTGCACATCCCTAATAAGCACCATATATGTCCCTGTTCCCACAATTTAAAAAAAAAAATCTTTAACAATCCACAGAAGGCATGAAGTAGGTCAAAATGCACAATAAGTCTATTCCTATTATTTATCCTTAACATACAGCTTGTTAGCTTGTTAGGCTGATGTTGCTCATTTATAAAAGCCAACAAATGGACACCGGAAGGAAGCAGAAGGAAGCAAAATACAATAGCCTGATTCACCTCCTAAACCAGGTACACATAAGAATCTGCATGTTTTTTTATATTTATGTTTTTTATGTTGTCTAATATCTAATACCTTTCAAAGCACAACCATTTGCAGCAAGAGATGTGTGACCCTTACAGTTTCACCATCAAAGATTCACAACCCACACCTCCTGTAAGCGCATTAAGCTCATACGGAGGACATGGCAGGGCAGAGATACAGCAGGATGGTGGCCTGTGCCAGGAAGTGCTCTGTAAAGCGCATGGTGAGAGCCGGCAGCACCAATCAGCCTGTACTGAGGTTGTCAATGGGCTCATTAGCACTCATTACAGCAACCTCTTGGGCACCTGGGTGCCCTTCAGAGCTCTTAGGGCAGGGGGGTGGGGGTGGATTGTTGGTAGGGTGAGGGGCAAAGCAAGAAAAAACAGAGAAAAAAGGAGGCAACAAAAGACATATATTAAATGAGGTGAAGGGAATGATGTTAAACTGCATAGGCACAAAAAGGTAATTGATAGAGAACGTTTTTGTTTTTTTCCTTTTTAATGCTGTACTCTAAAAAAAAGGATGGTCGCTGCTTCCAAATTGTTAACAGGGTTCGCACAATGGCAGAAATGGCTTGCAATGGCAGAACTGCTGTTTTCTCATGGTGCTTTCAGGTTGAACACAAAGAGAATTCACTGTAGTGTTTCTGCAGTCCGTCTAAAAAGCCAATGTAGCTAGCAACAGCTGTCACTCAAACTCTGGTGCCGACTAAATAACTGGACCCGGACCATCTGAAAAAAGAGAGTCTTAGTTTGCATCCTACTATTAACAGCCCGTCCTCGCAAGAAAAACAACAGTATGGGTCTAAAAATTCAGGCGAAACAGAAGTAACCTATAGTTATGTTTACAGCATCTAGCAGCCGTAGTAATTATGACAAGGGAAGTGATGCAGACTTGATAAGCTGATTTTGCTTTATTAGGAGGAGGCGGGCTGGGTGGATGGCTAAATAGTTAAATGGCTTCCAATTTCCAACGGGAACATTGGGACATTTTTTTTAAAAACCTAAGTATTGTGGTGTTTACTGTTGCCATGATAACAAAGGTTGCATAACTTTAAGGAAGTATAAACCACGTTTCAAGTGGTCATTTTAACCCAAACCATCATCTTTCCCTAACCCTAATCATATCTTAACCACAGCCTTGTCACACCATAGAACATCATTATTATAACAGTGATTTGTATCGGTTTTGAAGCAACATATTACAGTCCTATGGGTCGTTCTGAAAATGCTCCTATGGGTTGTTCTGGAGTGCATGTACGATCGACCCATGTGGTCTGGTTCCCATCCGTCCAATAGATGGTGCTGAAAACACTCAGATATGTCGTTTTGGGAGTCATTGGAAATAGACCTATTCTGTCGTTTTGGTATGAGGACGTGTTGACCATTAAATCCATCTGCTGATTGTGAACAGTAAAGGAAGTGATTCCCAGTCTCTGTAAGCAATGTATAGCCTATATTCATACAAAATTATTCAGTAACACAAATGCTTGTCACCACGTGAGTGCAGGGATTTTCCCTGATCAATCAGAAAGTGAAAGGCGTTAAAACAGAGGTGTGTATTGTAGCAGTTTATCAAAAAAAGTGAGTGAAACATAGCAACTAGACTGAATTTGATTTCCCTACTTGGGCAATACCAAAATACCCAAAACTGATGATTCACGATGACAGTAAACAAAACTGTCCAATGAATGAGTTAGCTGTCAGCCCATGTAGCTTCATGCCTACAGCTATCGGTTTGTTTGTAATAAACCAGTATGAACACAAATCACTCCAAAACTAAACAGCAAAGATGTATCTTTTTAACCTGGTCCACACCAATAAACCAAACTACAGGTGTTTAACTGCCGAGTGTGATCATGAGGATTTGATAATGCTTATGTTTTCACTTGAAAGGATTATTAGGACACTGAATGTACAAAATATTATTCTTTTCATAATATTAAATGATGAGTTGAATCCAGGTCAAAGCTTAATCCTTTGTTAATTTCCTTTATTAAATCTGTACTAATCACAGATGGAGATGGAGATAAGGAGAATCAGATGAGTTGGAAAAGTTTTTTTTTTTTACTATAGCCACTCAACACCAGGATATTTTGTGATTATTCCGGTATTATGTATCTTTATTGTGTTAATAATTTGTGTTCATTATATCCAGGCTGTATTTAATTTAATAGCGTCTTCAGAGAGCAACAAGTTTAGTTTCAGTATTAACAGGTTGAAGAAAGCCCACATAACAATGAAATCACCTGAGAAAGCCCCTCTGCTTTCTCTTTCAATAAGAAAACTCTCAAATGATTAAACTTACCTGACAGCTTTGCTTTTGTGTTGCTTCGGCTTTGAGACTCTAACACTTACCTGAAGAGTAACACTTTCTGTTAAAGCTATAACTATTTTACTTTCAGCACCCCGTCTGCAGAGAACTAAAAATATTGTCAAGTCTATGCAGTGTCAGTAGTGCACACGCACAAAAGAAGACACTGTAAAGGGAAGAAGGTGCCGTCATAACAAGCCACCTAAAGCGCCTCTTTATAAGCAGTTCAGAGGATAGAGCAGAGCCAAGGGACACAGGTGCGTTGTTTGAGGAGCTCTCATTTTTGACTCCGATAAAAGTAGACAGAACTGTCACAGATACGTATTTACAGAGACTGTAGAAACAGAGATTAAAACCTTGTCAAAAATACATAAAAAATAAAGATGACTAAGTACAGGTTTCCCCCGGAGTCCTTCGACTCTGTCTGCTCCATAAGTCATCTGAGTTCAAGAGTTCCTCACTGAGTTCCTTCTACAGCCTGACTATATCCCTCATAGAGGTCAGCAGTTCTCCCTTGTCGTTTTTTGTTTGAGAACCACTAAAACTGAGAGCAAAGTGTCCTTTAGTTATTTTTTTTTTGTTTTTTTTTAAATCACTCCCTGCTTGAAGCACAAAAGCCCAACATTGAAAACGGAGACATTTTGCAACAAAGTAAATGAATTTTGATAGAATCACCATGATTAGTGGATTCCATGGCAGGAATGAAGTCAATTTGTGCAAATTCATTGCAACAAGTTTAACTTTGGTGAACTCTGACATGCAAATCTGCAGCATTAACCATTAATAGCAAATCATCTTGACAGTGCTGACCTTTGAGGGAGCAGAGGGCTATGCTGTCCAAAATGGAGGAAACTTTGTTGCACCGTCCAGCTTTATTAAACCCTTCTTTGCTGGAGAATTTAAAAGATCCACAAAGAAGCATGGCTTTTAGACAGTTATGACAGGAGTCAATGTTACAAATACGTGTCTTGAATGAAAAGTGTGAACTTCCTGTCCTATTAACAACCACGCTAACTAGCTTGCAAACCGTCAGTTAGCAAGCTCGTTAGCTGATACGCAGTTGTTCTGGTGACAGCTGGTGAAAGAATTCTTGCCTTTGGGTTAGCTAGAAAACATGTGTGTCTTAAAGCTCCTTAAAACTTTGGTTCAAATCTTATGTATTTTTCTAAAAGGGCAATAATCAGAGTTAAAGTTTGTGAGTCACTTCCTTGCTTGTAAGTCACTTTAGATTAAAGTGTCTCCCAAATGACCAGAGTTTACACCAGACTTTTTTTTTTTACAGCCATTATGGCTGTCAATATTCCAGAATTCCAGCCATACAGAACATCTACCGGACGTGAATAGGCATATAATAGCCGACATTTAAATAGCAATAGAAAACCAAAAACACAAACAGTATGATCCAACAAATGTATTTTCTTAAAAGTCGTTTCAAAGTCATGTTAGCTGTTGTCGAGCCAAAGAGCAGGGCTGTTGCTGGAGTGTGCATCGACTTTTGCCAAGCTTAGTCACATAACCAAACACAATTTTTTGATGTCTTAACAGCAGTGGCAAAACCAAACTTTTGACTAATATAAGTTTATAATTAAGTTGTTTTATAAGTCACACAATATTAGGCTATTTAATATGCTATTAATGAATTTATTCATTTATTTATTTGGTAATCAGCATATTTCCCACCGGACATTTTGGCCGTTGATATTTTCATCTGCTGGACAACTACACATGATACCAGCAAAAAGCCAGCTAACGTAAACCCTGCAAATGACAAAATGTAAAAACATGCTATTATTTGAAGTGCCTGGTAGCTGGATGGTTACAGTTCATACCACATTGCTGCAACATCCCTGGCTCAATTCCTGCTGGGGACCTTTATTATATGCTCCCTCTCTTTACCCTTGTTTCTTGTTGCCTTGTAGCTACCAGCTGTTCAGTAAAGGTGAGAATTCCTTTAACCATCAAAATCTAAACAAATCTGCTTCATCAGGACTGTGTGGGTGTGGTTTGATCAGATTTGATTGACAGCAGTCTGGTAACAGACGCAAATAACCCAACAAATATCACAGTCAACATTCACATAACACGATGAAATCATTTACTAGATACCTTGGATGGGCTTAGTCAACAAGGGATCCCCAGCCAGGATGGGTGAACCTGGAATAGTTGCCTGTCAAATGACACAGGGACATGACAGAGAAAGCAGATAAGACACAAAGCAGCAAAGAGACAGACATCTATATGCACAGAAGCTAAAAAGAATATTATCAGGTGGGAACTATATTCTGTCCTATGCTATTTCATATTTTCAGCTTGTGCTTTCTGTTTCCAAAAACTTTCTTTGAAAAATGTGGCAAAGCAGTAGAGTGGGGTTAAAGGTAGGATGGAGTGGCTCCTTGGGGAGAAGAGGGGCATTACAAAGCAGTGCTGAAATACTGAAAAGGTTGGTAAGTAGGACAGTGTCCCTTTAAAAAACAGTAAGGAGAGAAAAAAAAGTGTGGGACATAAATTTTTAGTGACTTTACAGAAGAAGAGTATAGAGCTACAGAGATAGCAGGCAGAGATATAAAAGGGTGAAGGTTTAAAGGAGTGTAAAGGCAGCTCAGTGGAACATAATCCAAGAGGCCTTTTGTTCTCTTTGCAACGTGATACTGTTGGTTCATAAAAAAGCACTTCAATTGAGCGGGTGTATTGAGTGGGTGCATGAATTTGATTTCATTCCAAACAGCATTTCTAATACATATTCTGCTCAGGTGTCACCAAAGATGAAATACAATTAAGGGACCTTGTCAATCTGATATAACATCCTGCACAGAGAAAACTGGTAAAAGGGCTGAAAACACTAGAGCTGAAAATGAGGCCACTAAGAAGAATACTTAACATTAAAGCCACCGATTCACAATATTTGCTCTTCATATTACTCATACAGCAGATTCCCACCTGGGAGCAAGGTAGCCTTTTAACCGCCAATGTCAATGAATGTTGCCTGCATCTAACATGACAGATTTTTTTTCCTTGAAAAGCTCAAATCCAACAACAGCCCTCCCTTTACGGTGCCTCAGATACCGTCATAAATGTTTCAGAAGCAACAGTACAATATGGAAACAAAAAAAGGGATAAATACTCAGCTCCCTGCAATGGGGATAAGGCCCCAAAATATGTTTTGGAAACATAATCAGCATCATAGCAGCTCTGTGTGTCTGTTTACATTGTGGCCTCTACCACCGCTCCCCACTCCTCCAACAAACAAGAGGACGGGGGGATGGAGGAGAGGAATAATATAAAAAAAAAAAGCAGGAAATATCTTTTGCATATTATTTTAAGTAACTGTTCAAATTTCATTTCAGAATGGTAATCCACAAAACAAATATGTAGCGGCATATTTTAAAAAGGGAGGCTCCGCTCGCTTCAATTTCCTATTGTGGCGTTCGGCGTGTGTTTGCTCTTTGTGTCTGTTTGAATTGATTTGCACAGCTCGGCAGACAAGGGCTGAATGCTCAGACCAAGAATCCATAATTTCATATGATCTGATAGTTCTGCAGTATTAGATTGATTTTTTCCCCCCCATCTCTCTCTCTCTCCCTCTCTTTGGTGCTGATGTTAACAAACAAGCTCAGGTACCTGCGCTCATGGATCCAGAGGAGAGCAAAGAGAGACGTTTTGTTCAGGCTAAGGTGATAATGTGGAGACGGGGACATGTTTGTTTGAGAAGGGGATATGTTTGTGATGTGTTGTTTTCTGAGTAGGTACTTCCCATCTAGCACATCTAGCTCCAGGACTGGAGGCTTCACACCTTGCTTATCTACAGCTGTTTGGTCTGCAGGTAATGCCCATGCTGTCATTACTTCACATGCACACGTGCAGCACCTTTGGTCCTGGTGTCTCGCAGTAGATGAATAGATTAGACATCTGAGCCTTTGGTGCTAGTGGAAAATAAACCACCCACTCTTGATATTGTAGGTCTGTAACATTGTTGGAGGGAAAATGAGAAAGGTACTGTCTTAGTTTTCTTCCAAGGACTCTTCCAATTCACTTACTGTACCAAAGAATTTTTACTATAATTTAACACTGTAATTATGCTGCTCTGAAAACTCTCCCTCATCAGGTCATGATTAGATTTTCTTTAGCTTCAGTTCACCAAATATCAGCACAGTATTTAGTCAATTATCTAATGGTACTGTTTCTTGATTGCAACATTTATATTAAGTCAAACATTCAGCCGACACTACAATCAGTCTATATTTAAAGGGGAACTGCACTGATTTTACACATCAAAGTGTCTTTTGTGGCTCCAGAGGGGGCTGTGTAAAATCTGATATATTGCCTCAAGTGATGTCACTTGAGTCAGCGTCAATTGGGGTTGAAGACAGTTTTGAAAATGAAAATGAAAATGAAAAGAATATGGGGATGTAGAGATAGGAAGAAGGGAGGTTAGCAGACGTCTGTAGCCCGCTCCTTGTGTTCTTGAGGCTAGCAGATTCAGGGTACATTAGCAGCTACTAGCATAACACACCTGAACCTCCGACTGAGCTGTGTTGGAGTTGAATTGTGGGTAATGTAGGTGACAGGTTTTGATGTGGAAGAAAAATACATGGAATAAAAAAGATGATGTTTCTGATTCAGCTGCATCAATTTTGATTCTTTTTTAAACTGTCCACTGCGAGTCCGACAGTGTTATAGGAGAGCAATGCTAAACCAACGGAGTACTCTTAACTGGCCATCATGAAAACAAAATCTACGATTTATCTTGAAAACATTCAAGGCCATATTGTCCAACTAAGAGGTCGTATTCACTGATGTGCACCAGCATTCTCTTCGGTAGCTTAAACAGAGACCATTGGAGTGCAGTATCAAGAATGGTAAGAGTTCTTCAGTAAAAGGCAACAAGCCCGAAAAGCCCTAAAATTAGCATCTGTGCTTGTTTTTCAACAGTAAACACGCCCAAATCTAATTTAATATAAAAACAATAGCTTCACAAAATGTTGTATCCATTACTGTGTACATAAATCACATTTTCACTTGTTTTTCACAAAAGTCATCCCATGTAGTAATTTTTTCTTTGGGTTCCTGAAGAGTTGTTTTTGCTATTTTTTGAAAACTAACCATAAGTTCTTCATTCCTTGAATTTTCCTGTGTTGATAATGTGATTTACACTGATAACAGTATTGTTCTGTCTGATAGTTTACTCATTGTAAATGACCCTGTACATGAGCCTTTTTACTTTGATGACTTTAATAATTCAATAACGAAGTCCAACATGTAAATAAACAGAATAAAATATAGTTTTAGGCCAAACATACTCTACGCAAGTACGCGAATGACAACGCCTGGCCCAGCCAGCGCAAACGCACAACCCCGATTAACACCCTCAACGTGTACTCTCATGCACTGGTGGAGGTTTTCAATTTCATTCCTCAAGGAGGTGATATAGGCTAGTTAAAACTAATCGGAGTATTTCCCTTACCTCGGTAGTAAACAAACATGGCATCTGTGAAGGAATGTGTGCTGCTGTACTTACTGCATAGAAGAGAGAAGAAAAGAAAATGTGAAGATGTGAACTTTGAATCACTCACAGAGGAAGGAGAGGAAATTCCTGTCTGAATGAAGCGGTAAAGAAGATGAACAGGTTCATATGATTGTTTTGAGCAACCCTAGCTGCAATATTTAGACTGCAGCTTGCATTTGCTTTGCATTAAAGGGGCCATATTTTGCTTTTTATGATTTTCTGTATGTACATACTGGGATGTCAGACAGCCAAGCTTAACATGGTCAAAGTTCCAAAGCTTGAGGTTAATGTATGTTAAAATGCTCCCTGTGAGTCAAAAGTCAGGGCTTCAATCTGCTCTAAATGCTTCATTTGCAGCTTTTTTTTCTATTTTGCTGACAAGCTGAAAGTTGGCTTGTCACAAACACCCATAAACGACCGTCTGTTCCATAGCCTTTGTTGCTAAGGTTTTTCCATGTGTTGTTTGCGTTGTCCATTCGCATATTTGGATTGGAGTCTAGCTTGAACATGTATTGATGTATTTTAGAAGTTGACATTTTGAGTAAAGAACGTGAATAAGTAGTGAAATCCTGCGACTATATTTCATGGTTAGTTGATGTAGCCTCCAGAGCTGGCAGAAGTCTCCCAAGGGGCAGCTTTGGAGAGCTGGCCAATCAGAACAGAGTGGGCTCCTCGGGAGGAGGGTCTTAAATAGACAGCAGCTAAAACTGCCTGTTTCAGACAGAGACTGAAATGAGGCCATAACACTTGTGAACAAAGGTCTTCACAGGCCTGGAATTTTTGTATCCAAAATCCACCCAAACCTGACGTGCATAAATTAATTTTCAAAAGAGAGAGGCCTAACCCTAAAGAGACTCAAGGACAGTTGAACCTGATCTGAATAGACCTGAGGATATTTAGACCTGATCCAAAATGTGATTGACCCAAACAGACCCTCAAAGAGAGAACAGAAATTATGACGCATCTGATGATCAGAGGTGATAGTGAGTCTTCTTGGATATATTCATATATTAGACATACTGACTCACAGAGACCTGTGGCAATACAGCAGGATCCTACCTGACCCAATTAGACTGAAAAGGACTTGGACCCTGCCCGAATCAAGTCATGGGTCTGGTTTTGGTTTATAGGGGCCAATTGGCCCCATGAAGACCTCCACTTGAAAAGTCACTGGTCATAAAACATGTAGACTAATACACTGTATGAACTCTGACTGTGATGTTATTTTTATGATGTAACACAGTTTTGTCTTTAAGAGTATGAATGCTGTTCTACGTTGTGTTTTTTTTTTTTTTGTGCACACTCATTTTTCTTGACTTAGGCTACCCTTTAAGGGATGAATAAAGTATTTCTGTATTGAACTAAATTAGTATTAGTATCAATTTAGGTCCACAATGAGGTGGAAAACAATTGTACCTGAGAAGCTTTGGGCATCATTTCCTGTATAGAAGTGTCCTCAAGTGATGTTCTACTGCTGCAAAATGGAAACACTAAGATCTCTTACAGCCCTGACAAACAGTGCCTTATCAAGAAAACCGAACAGCAGGAAAAATGCACGTTGCATGATTTATATGAGGCAAAACAAGAATGAAACATATTTGCACTGTGCACTGAAACAAATGAGGTTTCACTCTATATCGGGAAAATCAATACAATAACAGGCTCTGCGCGCTACGCACCCTGTGTGCATGCTTAATAAGTGCTCTACCCTCCTGCACTGTTACGCTGAGGATACAGCCTGCAAAGTTACATATTATGATATCAAGAACCTTTTTTTCTTCTTTTTAAACTCCAATCTCAAGTCGCTCGTTTGGGATTTGGTTTGAAGAGTGGGGTGTTAAGTACTAAAACCACAGTTCAGAAGAGGCTTATGTTAAAGGAGTCATCCTGAGACACTCACCCACCGCCTTAAAAAGAGCGGGAGAGACAGAGAACTGTGATGCTATCGCCTCGCTTAACTCCTGTACAACCCCCCCACCTACCTTACCCCACCCACCGTCAACTTGCACACACCTGTCACAGACTTATACAAATACTTAGCTCCTGCTAGCCAGGCAGGCAAACACCTCTGAGGGAAGACTGTGGGTGGGCGGGTGTGTGTGTGTGTGTGTGTGTGTGTGAAAAGAGACGGAAAAAGAGGGAGAGGGAGAGACAATCAGAGAGAGCGGCACTAAGGCAGAGAAAGAAAGTCAATGATAGAGAGAGAGATGGGGATAGAAAAGAGCGATTGGGTTGAAAAGCGGTAATATCCTCTGAGCATTCTCCTATCAGCGGGGTGACAAAGCGGAGTGAAGCCCAGGTATTAGCCTTCCCTCTCTTCCTGTCTCACTCACTCTCCCTCTCATTCTCCCGCCGCGTACCTCCTCTACCTGCCGCCGTCTATTTTAAGCCATTCCTTCAACATGGCGTGTCAAACAAGCCTGAAATCCCTGCTAATACTAGTTACCCCTGAAACACTGATCTTACTGTTTGGCTTTTAGCTTAGACAAGTTCTCTCCTTGCCCCCCCCCACCCCTCCTTTTCCAAAAGGAAAAAAGTAAGGAGGAAAAAAAAGTGTTTTGACATTGCCTTTACATTTTGAGCTCATTAAATCCCGGGATCTGTCTCACTTCTACCTGGATTTTTTTTTTATACTGAGAGATAAGCCAAATTAATATGAACTCGCCAGGGCCGGTTTTAAATGCTTCATGTTATCCAAAGCCCTGCGCTCCATCTCCCTCTCGCTCACACTCGCTCTAAGTTATCATGGGGCCCGTGATAGCCTTTAAACTAGCAAGGTGAAGTGCTTTAATTAAAACTAGTAGCGTTCCCTGGGAAAAAGGAAAGGGAAATGGAGAGGGGGAGGACTTCATAATTCATCATACCAAAGGGCTTTCCCACCGGTGGCTAAAGTAAGAGGAAAAAGAGCTAAACATCTCTTAAGTAGAGGCATAAAGGATGGCCCCTTTAAAGAGATGCACGGAGAGATAGAGCACACACCTCGGAGACAACAATGAAAGCCTTTTGATGTACGGTTGATCACAGGACACAATATATTCTGAGTACAGATTCCTCTCATATGGTTGGTCTCACGTATAAAAGTAGTGACACAAAATCAAGATTCGAAATGGGTCTGTGTGCTTCTTCTTTGCATTAAAAAAGGAGACATATATTAACAATAGTGCACATATCTTATTGACAATAAAAAGTCAACCGTACCATGCCACTCCTGCAATGGTGCACTTAACATCAGGGAGAAACCCCTATGCAAGCCATGTAAATCAATCTGAGTTATATTGCTCTAAACTTTATGCAATATAGCCTCAGCTTTCATTGCTTCCATAATGCACATTTACATACTGTCTACACAAACATGCACGGATAGCAGCATGTACACACACATGCAATACACACACAAACTCCTTCACACAAACACACACTCATATAGGAGAAATCTATTGAGTGTATTTCTCCTTGCCAAGGATTTTTTTTTGCCTGAGTCAAAGATAATACAATTCCTTTTTTTCTTATTTCCTTACAATACATCTTTCAGTTCTGCCTTTTGCGTGCATGAAATTCATTTTCTAATGGAAATATTTGTTTTGTAAATCAAATATGTATTATGCACAGAATGCAAAGCACAAATTAAATTATGTTAATGAAATGAAAGAGATATGAAATGCATATTTCATGGACAAAACATAACCCTGCCGAACAGCCATTTCTTGATAAAATCTTTAAACACAATCTCATTCGGAGAAAGACATATTGCCATGGCAGATAGCACCTCATTAAAATGGTCTCCTTTAATATCAGTGCTTAGTATATATGGGATTGTAAATAACCACTGGGGAAGAGGAACCAATAATGAAATACTGTCTTTAATAGCTTGCCATTGATGTCAGCATAAAAAGTCTACTAGAGGAATATTGGAAATTGGGTGTGCACACACATATAGTCAAAAGCTGTAAATGATTGCATATTTAAATAGAGCTGACTAAGGAAAAGATGATATAGATATTAGTAATAGGCAGAAAATTATGCTGACCTTACATAATTCCACAAAAAAAGCCCAGACTGTTTTAAATTTTATATTGGTTACACTTAATGAATAATAGATTCTGTAGCTGTTGTTGTGCAGTCCATGATGTTAATAAAAGCCTAAGAATAGGGGCCCTGCTCTGCCCGGCCGACTAGCAAATGAACTAGACTGGCTTTTCAGCAGAAATAAATACAGCAATAAATACAAAAGATGGGGGTGGGGGTGGGGGGTGTGATGAGCGGGTGAGGGCAAAGAAAAGGAGTGAAAACAGGGAAGCGATAGAGTGGGGAGTGAGAAAGAGGAAAGATACAGTAATAGATAGAGGGAGGAAGGCGTGAATAGACTGAGGGAAATATGGAAAAACTGAGTGTAAAATGGTGGGGGTTAGATGAGGCCTGTAACTGGACTTGACCTGGCTGATACAGACTCACCAGTACACACAGTGTGTATCTTCAAAGTTTAACTAAAGTACACTTTATCAGTTTAAAAGATAAGTTTGACATTGAGGATTGATCATGCCTGTGTGTTAAGTATGGAGCTGCAGCCAGCAGCCCATTAGCTCAACATAAAAATTTGATACTGGGAAACAGCAAGCCTGGCTCTGTCTGAAGTTAAAATTTAAAACCTACCAGCAATTAACACGTTCTATCTTGTTTGTTTAATCCTACAAAAAACTAAAAACAGGGTGTTCTATCTCACACAGGCTCCACCCTCTATCTGACTCTATGGTAATACTTCCTTCCAATGACACGCAAGCATGTATGTGGCCGGCCAATCAGGACGTGTCTACCGAATACGTGTCTCACACAGTATAAAAGGCAGCGTCTCGCTGCAGCTCTCATCCTTCTCACTTCAGCAACGGCGAATTCAGCTCAATGATCTTACTTCTCCATGGATGGAAGTGCTGCTCCAAGCTTGTTCCTGCCAGTCATGCGCCAGTGTTATCGCCAGCCAGACACCCTGCACACCTCATTCCCCATGTCATCTTGAATCATAGGAAAACGCAGGCGTATATTGCCCAGTTCAGGCATACCACAGCTGACACTGATACCACTCTTTTCACAAGTGCTGAGTCGCTCCTGCGAGCCTGTCATGTCCAAGACATAGAACCTTATGAATGGACAAGGTGTAGACCAAGATGTTGTCATGCATATGTCCTTGACACTCACCCCACTGAATAAGGCCAGAACAGCTGTTCAGTGCGCCGAAAGGGGAGCCGTGCATTCAACATAACACCTATCGAGCCCACCTCCTGGGACAGAGCCCCCCAAACTTGTGGAATGAAGCAGGGCTGGACTGCCAACATCTATGTCATCTCTGCATACCAAAGCGCTGAACGGCGCTCCGGGCCTACTAGGATGACCCACAGTTGCTCTTGTCTCACTGTCTCCAGCAGAGGAGGAATGAGACGAAGAGGAGGAAAGGTGTATAGCAGCCTCTTTGGCCATGGCACGTGTGCAAATGTGTCCACCACCCGGGGGTGGTTTTGCAGTGTCAGGGAGAACCAGAGCGGGCAGTGGGTGTTGTTTTCTGTTTCTCAGCTCCCATAGCTCCGGACCAGCTTTTCGGGTCCATTTCTTCTGTTACTCAGCACTTCAAGAGGCTGGAAGAGGAGAGGGCGCAGCTGAGCCGTCATCTGCTGCTCGCGCCTTCTTCTAGCCAGAGAGGAAACGAGGTGCATCCCCACAACACCACGGCAAGGAGGAGAGCGTGCAGGCAGGGCAGAGGCACTGCCAGCCCCCACTGCAGCAGCCACCTCCCAGACCACCTCAACAGCACCAACCCATGCCAGGGCAAAAAGCACCAACAGACTCCCGCAGAAGCTGGCCTGTGCACGACTAAAGTCTGTGGCACCAAGAGACAGATTCTCTCCACAAGGAGATCCAGGACCTGTTCCTGAAACAGGCTGTCTCAGTCATTCCCAATCACGACAGACAGAAGGGGTTTTACTCCACGTACTTCCTGGTTCCTAACAGGACAAGAGGTTTCAGACCCATTATGGATCTCCTTATTCTGAACCAGTGTACTACCCGAAAGACGTTCCACATGCTAACTGTCAGGAGATTGCTGGACCTGGTTCAACCAGGCGACTGGTTCACCAACATCGACCTGAAAGATGCTTATTTTCATGTTGAGGTGGCACTGAAATGCAGGAAGTTCCTGCATTTCACCTTTCAAGGGATAGCCTACAAGTACAACAGGCCACCACTGGTGCCATCTGCAACTGTGGCTTGCCAGCCTGCACTTGGATCCCAAGAGGCACAAGCACCACATGGTAAACATCCCCCCATCAGCACAGGAGGACCTGTGTTATTGGGGGTCCCCATAGCATCTGTCAACAGGGACACCCCTGGGTCAAGTGACCTCCTGCACAGCGGTGTTCACAGAGGTGTCCCTGACGGGGTGAAGGGGCACCTGTCTTGGGAAAGCGATAGGTGGTGTGTGGCCTTCAGGGGAAACCAACACATCAACCTCCTCAAACTTCAGGCAGGGCTCTTGGTTCTCCAACACTTCCTGACTCTGGTTCAGGGGAGATATGTGTTGGTGAGAACAAACAACCTACATCAACAGGCAGGCAAATCTGCTGCACCACCTTGGGGTGCAGCAGATTTGGAACCAGTTCGGGAGAAAGGAATGGGACATGCTCAACAGTCGAAACAACACTCACTGCCTGCTCTGGTTCTCCCTGACACTGCAAGACAATCCACCCTTGGGGGTGGATGTGTTTGCACACACGCCATGGCCAAGGAGGCTGCTCTACACCTTTCCTCCTCTTCATCTCATTCCTCCTCTGCTGGAAACAGTGAGAAAAGGGCAACTGTCGGTCATCCTGATAGGCCTGGAGCACAATTCAGCACTGTGGTATGCAGAGATGACACAGATGTTGGCAGCCCAGCCCTGCTCCATTCCCCAAGTTTGGGGGGCTCTGTCCCAGGAGGTGGGCTCGATAGGCGTGTTATGTTGAACACACAGCCCGCCTTTTGGCGCACTGAACAGCTGTTTGTGTGCTATGGAGAGAGTGTGGCCAGTAAAGCCCTATCCAAACAGTGCCTAGCTAGTTGGCTTTGTGAGTGCATCTCCCAAGCCTACAGGCAGGTGGGTAAGGACCCCCCCACTGTGGTCCAAGTGCATTCCACATGAGGTGTAGCAGTGTCTATGGCCTTATTCAGTGGGGTGAGTGTCAAAGACATATGCATGGCAACGTCTTGGTCTATGCCTTGTCATAATGTTCTATGTCTTGGACATATATGGGCTAGCAAGAGCGACTCAGTACTTGTGAAAAGAGTGGTATGAGTGTCAGCTGAGGTGCGCCTGAACTGGGCAATATACGCCTGCATTCTCCTATGATCCAAGATGACTTGAGGAATGAGGTGTGCAGGGTGTCTGTTGTATGATTTGTGACCCCTGCAAGGTTAGGCCATGGTTACACCCAGTTCATGTTCATGTTAACTGGGCTTGGTTGGGCCCCCTACTGCTCTGCTTAGGCGGCTGGGATTATAAAGTAATAGGAGGGCCATGGTGACTTACTTATGCCCGGAAGGGCTCAGTGAGGCAGTCTGATGAATGTCGCAGCAGGGTGAACATACAGAGCTTGTGTGAGATAGAACAGAGGTTATGATATCGTAACCCTAGTTCTATAAGCACAGGTGGAGCCTTCTACTGGACCCTATGGGTAATACTCTCCTCCAATCACACACATGCAAATGCCCACTGAAATTTGGATGTATGTAGATGGCCATCAGGATGCACCAATTACTGATTATGTGTCTCACACAGTATAAAAGGCAACATCTTGCTGCAGCTCTCATCCCAGAACCACTTCAGTGGACAGCATAGGAGTAGGGTCCATAGGTAGAGGGCCCCACCTGTGCTACATATTGTAACCTTCGTAATGCATAGGCTGGGCAAAGTGACTTCCTTTTTATATGACCATTTTGCCAAGGGTTACTTTGGTTATTATTTGTAGTCCAGAACGTTCCTAATGAAGCAAAAAACGTATTCATTCAAACTTATTCATGCAGATCCTGAATTCACTTCTGGGTTGACTTGACAGGTACTTTCATCTGAATGTCAAGGCCCGCTCAGCAGTCCAGCCTACTTACAAAAGGCTACTTTTTTTCCTTTTTTTAGCTTCAATTTTATTCTATTATTGCTACTTCCGACTACAATAATTGAACCCAACCTTAATGGCAAAAAATCAAATATGCTGTAACTGACTATTTGTGGCAGGCTTTCATAAATATGGAATGAAAACAAAGCTTTGTAATAATTTTACAAATAAACAATAGAGTCATCACTTTTAATTTCTGGTTTCAACCACCAACTATTTAATTATTACCTTAGAATAGAACAATGAGGTGGATCTTGAACATATAGGCCAGTGAAGTAGTGTGGATTATTTTCACTCGTCAAAATTGTACGAAGGTGAAGTAAAGTCATTATTCACTCCATCACTCTTGTAGTTCTCCCATTGCCCCAAACCATTCCTACAATTTCTCAGACATTCACAATCACTTCTTTTGTGTATAGTGTGTGCTATTGTAAATAAAGCGGTCAGCTTGTCACCACTGGGCTGAAACAGATGTGACAACAAACACAGCAGGGCCCATCACATAAATACAGTGCTCTTGTTTTCCTGCTTTGATTAACATATATATCTCAAATATGCTCAACTCAAAGAACACATGAATCATAATAATACATACATTAAGTGTGTTACTTCAAATAAATCTGATTTTCTAATCACATAAATTAAATCTATTGCTACCATAAGTCAAGCTATTATCTTATTTCCAGTGAGTGAAGGCAATGTTCAAAGTCGAAGAGGAGACAGAACTGCACATGACATTTTAGATCATGCTTAAACTTTGAGATAATATATAGTGAATTAGGCAAAGGAGTTAAACATGTGTTTACGACAGAAACAAACATGTTTGCTACAGCAACAAACATGTAAACATGTTTATTACTGTAAGAGACACATCAAAGGGGGACATTTGAAAAATGTGGAACTAGCGCTTCAACATATTGGTGCCAGGAACCGATAGTGAGTTCAGGACCTTTTATCCTACATAAAACCCATGGTAGTTGTGTAACCAACTCAACTGAGCATCTCTTCATACACACACACATCAGGGTTTCCCATACGTTCATTTATTTGTGGTGGCCCGCCACAATATCAACATTGCCAGCCACATATTGATTTTCTATTTTTGGAGCTGCGCACCCCACTCTTGCTCTCTCTCTCTCTCTTTCACAAACACATGACAACGGTACAGTAGGTGGCGGCATGCACCTTTAACATCGGTTTGTTATCCGCCAGTAAAACCAAAGAAGAAGAGGAGGGGTGTGTATATATGGTTGTTGGCTTTTCCCCGCAGAGAAGACAGCTGGTTGAATCACTCCGTAGATCACGTGTGGTTAGTGTCATGAACACCTGTGCACAAATGTGTCCAAAACTGATGCATTCAAGTTAACACAATCTCAGAGACCCAACTCCTCAAATAAGTTATTAGCAAGCATGCAGGACTCGAGCGGACCTCCCATCATCCCATCAAAGTTAAATTTATTTTGGGATGAATTTGGGACGAGAGTTGAAAAAAAGGACAAAGTGCAAAAAAAACGAACAAGTCCAGACAACTCCAGACAGCTTTCTGAGCCCGTTAGCATGTTAGCCTGCGTGTGTGTGTTGACGGTATGTTAACCCCCCCACCCCACCCTCCCCCTCAGTCCGCTACCACACAATTAAAATCTAATTCTGTGGGAAACACCGCACACACACACACACACACACAGTTTTTTAATCTATGTTGTAACAAGGGCATGCATGGCTATTTCTAAACACCTTTCAATGTCACTCGAGTGCTTTATCCAGTCAAAAATAATCAGATTAACACTTTTTAATTGTGTTTTAGATAATTGTCATTCTGTTCCTCTCTTCATCCACAAAGGGGAGGTGTATGCTGCACACACAGACTGAGACAGAGAGGGACAGGGGAGGCGAGAGGAGGAGAGGAAGGAAGAGCAGGGATGGGATAGGATAGAGTGTATGGGAAAGGAATGTGAGAGAGAGAGACAGAGAGAGATTGATGCCACCAGTACAGTGTAGAAAAGGTAAAGAAGTCAAAGAGATGTATGGTATTAAGAGATAAAGAGACCGCAAAGCTACTGTACTGTGTTTACTGTGCAAGAAACAGAAATTCACAAGTTCATTTTATTTTGTTTTCCAAGATGTTCCTGCACAGCACGTCATAAAAAATCATCTGTCAATCAAATCATTCCGTCACTGTGACGTGCTTCTCTTTGATGAAGTGTGACTTTCTGTATGTGGCCTCTACTTCTAACAGATGTTTAACAGCCTACTTATATTGTAAAATTAAAGTCAATATTCAGATGATGACTGAGTCTCAAATAAATAGCTCAGGGCATGGTCAGCAGGAAAAAGTAAAGGCAAACTGTGAATAAAGGCCGGGAAAAAAACATCTAGACAAAATATGGCATCGCAAAAATGTGTGTGTGTGGTGGTGGTGGTGGGGGTCTTTTTTCACATTAAACAGTGAAATGATACCAATTATAACCAAAATAATTTCCCCCAAAATGAGTTAACCTAACTTTAACTGCAAAAACGGTGTTTTTATACTAACACATGACTGTTTTAGTATAAAAACAGTCATGTCCAACTACTTTACCTTTTTTCTCCTGATTATTTTTAAGCTACTCTCGACACTACGTAACACTTCCCATGACTGTGATATGTTAAAAACCTACCTGTAAAGTTTGGGATTGTGTCCTTTGAGCTTCTGCAAGGATTTCAACGTGAAATATCTGTGCAAGAAGTAATGGGTTTCAATTTCAGTAGCTTAAAATAACAGCAGACTAGAACCAACTGCAATTAATAAGTGAATTTAAATTACGGAGAAAGTCAGTGCAACGGAGTGATTTACTACAATGTACGTTTTTACAGCACTAATGTGACCAGTAAAACCACAGAGTCATGTCATATTAACCAATCACATGGAGGAAGTGTTGATTTTGCATTAGCATCAACAGTAAATTAAAACATTACACAAATATACTTGTAAAAAACTAAATTTGACACAAAGGCTGGTCTCTAAAAGCTTGTTTTTAATAAAGGCTTGGTTCTCTCTGCAGTTGAGGTAATTAAAGGCTTTGGCTACTATTTAAGAACTTACAGTAATTACACTACCTATAGGTCATATCACTAATCATTTATATCCAGAGCACACCTGAGATCCACTGAAGATCCAATAAGCAAGTGATAGATGATGGTTGGATGGTCTGATTTTTTTGAGGAAAAATGAAATCCAATGTCAATGTATAAACAGCAGTCATCTTGAAATGTTAGTGTAATTCAGACATAATCCTGATACAAGACGCAGTTTGTTCTTGGATATGAAGAAGGCCACTGAACCACAGCGGGGGAGGAAATGAAGAGGATCTCAGGGTCCATGCAGCGTCTGCATCTGGTGGAAGGAATCTTTACAGGGAGACTAGGAGGAGAGAGTTTGTCTGAGTGTTTGTAGGGAGGACGGTTTGCCGAAGAGCAGGCCGATTCTTGACAGGAGGTCACCACACTCAATCACTTCCTATCAACTTCACATTACACACCTAATTTACCTCCGGCTCCCCTCCCACTCCTCCTTTCCCCATTGCCCCTGAACTTCCCCTCTTCTCCCTTTCTCTGCTGCATTCTCTTCACTTCTTTTCCTCACCCTTCTCTCCTCCCTTCTCTTCACCTCCTCACCTCCTCCCCTGACCCTACAGCTGGACTTCCCTTCCTCAGCGGAGAGTTCATGCAAACAGCTTTGTATTCTCTTTACAGCAGAAAATGTTTTAGGTGTCTATCCATTCAAAAAGTATCTTTTATCTGCCTAAAATGATTGGCTAATCATTTCACATGACATATGTTTGAGACAGTGTTGTTTATTTCAGTTGCCTAATTGACTATTTGCTGAGCCCCTCACCCCAACACTGATCACCCAATCATAGCTTAGCAATCCTCACTAGGTACAGCAGGCCTGTCAACAATGTTGCCAACGTAGCAGCTTTCTCATGACATTTGGTGACTTTTAGGACAACTTCTGGGCAGACCTTCACTCCTCCTCTTGAAGAGAGCGGCCAGTATTCCTCATGTGGCTGTGGCTCTCTGACTGACTGAGTTCAGTGAGTGAAGCAGAGCAGCAGCACGCTCAGTTGACCAATCGTCAGCCAGACAGAAATGTGAACACGAGTACCTGGCAACTAATCACTGATCCCCATTGTTTGCCTGAAGAACTCTTCCTTTGTTTGTTTTCTAAATAATTTAACTTGACTATTTAAGTTTTATTTTTTCTCAAAATACACAGAGTTTACGAGTGACTTTATTCCAGTGTCTGGATTCTCTCCATTCATGACACTTCAGTCTACACAACATCCTACAAACAACAAAGGCCCATGTTTCTGAAATTAGAGGTAGATTTAGATGCATATTGATGAGAAGATAGCAGCTTAAATTTTTTAAAACCTTGTATATATAAATAGCTACATTAATGTAGCAAAATGTGCAAATTAGCACATCATGATGTTATCAACAGCATCAAGTGAGTTTTCAAGCAGGTACATTCTTTATATTAAAAATATTGCAACACTACCTGTCAAGTTTGTAAAATACAGATACTCAATGTTTTAAGAGTTTTGAGGCTCATCTCTTTTTTTAGTCTTTCCAAATCCAAAAACACAAGCAAAAGTCCAAAGACTGGATTAAACAGTCTGTCTGCTATAACATGAGCTGCAAGGGTTGGCATACCTGGTTAATCAGCTTACCATTACCTACAGTAGTAGTCAAGTGTTATTTCCAAGGAGAAGATCATTAACTAACTACACTTTTATGTGGGGTTACAGGTTATGTCACAGAAAGCCAAGTTCAGGACAAACACATCCACGTGTTGGAGCCCAGATGGTACGATATTAAACTTTAGGCTAACGTTAGTGGTACTGTCCTGCTCTGCAACCTGGAAGAAACTCTTTACCTGAGATAGCATCACGTTTCCCAAAATCATCAATCATCAACTGTTTGAAAGCACAAACAATAAAGTAAAAATCTACCTTCTGTGTTGCTTGTCTAAGTATGTTTTTCTATTGCAAGCATAGGGTTATGTTAAAATTAAATAACATTTCTAAATAAAGTTCCTATTTGTAAGAATGTACTATAACACTAGGGCTGACTAACTATCCTGCAACAAAAGAGCAATGCTGCTCCTTATTTACATATCAACTCATGAGCATGCTGACCTTTTGCCAGGGACATGAAGTTTTAGTCATTTAGCATATTTGAGACCCTTCTACATGGTTCATGTTGGCTGCAAACATTGAAGTCAGAGATGGAGTAAGCGTTAATTAGCTAGCTACAACTGCTAAAATCTGCTAGTGACAGTAGTGAGTAGTCATTACTTACCTGTGAATTTTTCTCCTCATGCACAACTTTTCAGACAGTAGCATGTTTTAGGTTAGGGTGCTGTTATGCATTTTATGTATAATAGCTTTGTTTGGCTCCCCAGTGTTATACTGTACACTATATTAATCCATACTATGTTACTTCATTTTGTTTGTGATTGATTATTTCAATATAAAGTCCCTTGAGATATACTTGTGATAAAAGTCTGTCATCAGATTTGGAGGGTTTTATGTTTCACTCCCTGTTTGTGCCAAAGTGTCCCTTATGAATTTGAAGGTAATTTTATGGAAAGGCTAGACAAACAGCAGTGGACATGACTTCTCAGGGATTTGATTATAAAGTACAATCAAACCTTGTGTGCTAATCAGCGGCAGCGAGAAGTGGCAACCCTTCCATTATTGGCCCAACATGGGGGCACTGGAGAGCTCCTTTCTGGTTAGACATACAGTATATATAACCTCTATTCAAACAGGGAGGGCCATTGAGAGCAAGTTCTCTTTTACAAGGACACTCTGATTACAGTACATATAAAAACAATAATTTACCACTACTACAACACCACCATGCCACATTTTTGCAAATTTAGTACAGTGGCAGAGGGGCAGTCCTATTAATTACTGAGCTAATGCACAGCTGACTGACCACTTGGTGTTTGAATAATAGGCTGAAGTAGGCTGAAGTGGCCAGAATGTGAACAGGCACACAGTCCTGTGACAAAGGAAAGAAAAACATGAATAAATGGGTGGAGAAATATAACCACTGTAAATGCTTCCATACAGAACACAAATGCTCCCTGAATGATTTGATGAGGATGGAAATCAGCACCAGTCACCAGATCTCAACCCAACTGAACACCTTTGGGATATTTTAGAGCAATATGTTAGCGCTCTTCACCACCATCCAAGGAAAGATATATGATATTCTGGTATGACTTCTGTGTGTATCAGAAAGAATCTAATAGTGTCAGCCTGACATGTGGCTGTAATGTAGCTCCTGTGAGGGTTCAACTGAAAACAATAAACTGAGTTAAAGAAACAGCAGTCAGTCTTTGACACACTGGGATCAGGTTTTCAATAGGTCTGCTTTGGATCAGGACTGGTGAAGACCTCTAGTACTGAGCAAGAGAAAAAAAATCTTCATTTATTCTCCCTCTGATTATAATATGCTCCAGTCAGTGCATTTTAAGATTTGATTTTTCCATTTTATGTATTTGTGTTTTGAAGATTTACTCTATGTCTGATGTGGGTTTTCCACATAAAAAATCAATTAACTGGTTAAAATCTCTTAAAATTATCTCATTCTCCCTCATTAAAAAATCCAGAGTCTTCCAAAGAGAGAAAGATTTTTTTCTCTTTCCAAATTTTAATTGCTGACCACAAGACTTAACCTCACTGTAAAGTTCATTTTCAGTGTATGTGCACTGGCAGCTTCAAGTTTCCACATCACACTTGCATAAACTGCATATTGGACCAGGATTCTGGTCCTGGTTTGTGATGTCACAAATCCTGCTCATACGTACACACTTAAAAGTCATATTTAAGTTGAGCTCAGACAAACTTTCAGTGAGATGAATGTGAAAATTTTTTGTACAAACATCATTTACAGAAAAGCTCAAACAACCGACTGAAGGAACAAAAAGCAAAACATATTTTGGAGTGGAGGAGCACTCCAGAGGTTTGATCTATTGCATGTCTGTTTTTGTTTGTTTTTATTACTTATATTTATTATTATTTTATCAGTCATACTGTGTACTTTGGACCATATGTGGTATTATAGGCTCTGGAAATAAGTGTATTATATGTTTTGGTTTTTTTTCTATGTGGTGATGCTATTTTGGTAAGGACATTGACCACTGTAGGAGAGAGAGATTTTTAATCTATGTTCCAAGTTATATAAACTTATATATTTATTTTGTGTGTTTATCCTGGTTGTAATACTTGTCCTGTACCAATTCTGAGACCTCTTTATTGATAAGTAATGTCTCGGTAAGTAAGTTGTTTGTTCAAATTACTTATAAAGGCATCACTTAGTAAAACAGTCTTATGGCAGTGTGGAAAATCAACTTAAACTGTCAAAGTGTCACATAGTGAACCATAGCTCAACAGAGAGGAAAAAACCACTCTGCAGCCCATCTCTGATCCATGCTCCCTCTTAACACAAACCATTGTCCTCCTCTCTTCCACCACACTGAGTATGGGAAACTTGGTAAATGTAGACAAAGGCCATATTGTGATGAGTTGACGCATCGTTTCTGAGTGGAGGACAAGAGAGTGAGGAACAATGGCACAATGAATCCCCATTTTCTAAAAGCTTAAAAAGACCCAGGAAAAGGAAAGTTCTGGGGGAAAAAAGACGTTCAAATTTAAAAATGGGACACTGCATATAGGCAATTAACACCATTCTTCTACTTTCCCTTTGAATCCTTGAAGAAAATACTGTTGAAGAGAGGATACCAACGGTAAATTTGGTGGTAGAGAGAGGTGACCTTGTTAGGTAATTAACATCTTATTCTGAGTTTAATTAGACAAACTAAATCAATTCAACCTAAGTATGAAAGGAGGGCGCCTCTGAAAACAGGGAAGGGAGAAGGAAGGTAGATTCTGTTTTAATTGTATGAAAGCATTAAAAATGCACCTGTTCGCCGGCAAATTGCTTCACTCATGGAAATCCACAGGGAGATGCAGCCCCTATTCAAAATAGCATCAAGTTGTTAAGATAGCTATTTATGTGCTTGGGTACATGGAAAAGGAAAACAGAGGAGGGGGGAAAAATCCAAATTATGTTCCTTGTTGTTCACAGTCCCCCTTGTTAGGGATTCTAAACAATGCCTGAGAAAACTTTTTAGATTTAGCGCTTTGTGTCTCTGTTGGCTTGTCTTCGCCAGCCAAACCCTGTCTTAACCCCCTTTGGTGTGCAGCGAACAGACTCAACCTCCCCGCAATCATTTCCTTGATGTTTTCATCCTCGTCTTTCTTCTCCCTCTCCTCTCTTCTCTTGAATCCCTGAGCCATTGCTTTATTTGCATCTGGTCCAAAAATAAAATAAAGGGCCCCGTTTCTCGTCAGGATGTGTTGAATGACAGGCCAGTGACAGGAGACTGTATATGAATCATAGATTCATCAGAAATTTAATTGAGATTGGGTCCAGAGGTCATGAAGTTAACGTAGCGGGGAAGCGCTGGCCTCGTAACTATGATTGATAGCATGACAGTAGCCGCTCGACACCGTACCGGCACTTTGACACGTGTGCATTGCCTTTTGAGCGTGTGTGCTGGTGGATGAAGTGTCATGTAGTGTAGGAGATGATCTCTGCAGCTACTAAAGTTGACAGTTGTATTTACTGGTCAACCCATCCATCCGTCTCCATACCTCCACTGATCTGACACCATTTTCACGTGGAGATTACTGTCAAATATAAGAGTTGATTTGATTAGAATTGGTATGCTTTTATTCATATACGGCACCCTTCCATTAAAATGTTGGTTATATCTAATGAAGGGGTCCTGTAAGTCCTATTAAAGTTTTATTAGTGATGATCTCAGGGTTTGGTTTGTTTGTTTAATTGCACAGAGAAGACGATAAAACTGATATGATTTGACATGAGTTACTGATTTGATATGAATTGCTGAAAATGAACTGCTCTGAGTTTTCTGTGCTGTTTGTGAGATATTAAGTTATCAAGAGGAATCTGCTTTTTGAACTTTTGTGGGCCATAGATACTTACACTACTACCATGACCGAGACTAAAGTCAACTCAGTTGGAGTGGGAGTGAGAAATATTAAATGTGCACTATTGTGATTTAGTATTGTACTTTCATGAAAGTGTGAGCCTCAAGAGACAGATTGAAGAAAGAATAGTCAAAATTGAAGCAGCAGAGACCAGGACATCCTGACCTTTAGCCCCCTGTATGGGTCAAGCACCAAAAATGTTGAATCCTACTATTCTCAATGGCATCTTTTACTAAACCCTCTCTACTTCCAAAATGTCTACTTCTTTCAAAACCCACAAATTCAATTTGTAAGGCTGGCCTTCTTAAAAAAAAAAAAAATCATCCAGGTCAAGGTAACCCCAGTGACATCATCTGGATTATTTTGTGAGGGTTTAGAGAGCTCACATCAGAGCCACAGAAGGGTTCATACAACTGTTTTCACAGGCTGTGTAGTACTCCTCATAACAAGTACACTGAACTTCATGTGTGAAATAGGTGGAGTGCCCCTTTAACTCAAGGTCTACTTACTAACTTAACTTTCCAGAGCTTTAACCCGCATCTCGAACACCAAACTAAAAAGTGAAGTTTTAATTTCTCAGGTCCAGAGAGGAAGATTGTGAAACGTTGCTACAGCAAAGCTCAGTAAGTGCACATTAAGAATTAAGGGGTTTTTTTGTTAAGTTTCCTTTTACTTGTGGTTGTTCTTTTTCATCACTTATTCTTACCTTGGATCTAAGGATTGAGGGGTTGTCGTTGGGTTGCTAACCCTTTTTATTTTATCTAAAATTTTCATTCATTTTATGATTAATTTAGATTTTTTTGTCTGTCTGTCTGGGTGTAGAAGTGCAGTTGCTTTCCTGTTTAATGCTTGAGATCCGCTGCTATGGTACATGCTCTAATGAAGGCTCTGTTATACCAAAACACAGTCAGGACTTTCAGAAATCCATTAGTTGATAATAAAATCCTCCATAATGATGAAAACATGGGGTGATCCTTTTGCTTTTTATAACACAGAAGCGCTGAATTTGTTTGAGACTATATGATAAAGGGATATACAACAAAACTCAGATACTTTGTTAGTTTCAGGAAAGAGCTCACCTTGCAAATGCCTAAAAGCACTACTTTTGTGCAACCAAAGACTGTTTACAAAATGATGACCATCAACTGGAAGTTATAGTTTCCTCTCTTGTCATATTTACCACCATATCTATGCATCCTCAACAAACCTCCGAGCATGTCTCCATTACTCCACAAAGGCAGCGTGTTATCACGGAGCAGACGCTGCTGTTTGCGCTCGGCTTGATACAACGGGATAAAGAAGAAAGAACCTGTTTTTCATCCAGCTGAATACAGATAAGGACAAATACAGTAGCTAAGCAAACAAACAACAGATGCAGAGAGTGTATTGTTAGTCTGCGGTGAAAACAAGCGGTTGCTGAAGTGGCGAGACTTGCTGGTGGTTGGAGCCCGCCGCTGGTCTCCCACAGTTGAACCACATGCAGCAGGTACAGAGCGTGCACTCGCACAAGTGTAATTGGCCACAATTGATGCTCTAATAACGCAACCCTCACCTCCTGGCCCTCTCCAGTAGAGCCTTTTCTCTGCTTTTCAAAAAAGGGGCGAGCACAAAGCTAAGAGAGAGAAGAGGAAGAGACAGACAGAGATAGAGCGAAAGAGAAAGAGAAATAAAGAGAGGCCAGGCCACCATGAAAAGAAGACAGTGAACAAAACCACTCCACCTTGCATGAGACGAGCTCCGATTGGCAGCGCTTCATCCGGCCGCAATTATACGGACTAATTAGAGTTTCACAATTTTCTTGTTTGAAGTATAAAGAAACGACAATGGAGGCCATGTGAAAAGCTCTAATGCAGAGCGTAATGGCGTAAAAAATCCAAGGCCTTAATCCAACACTACCATGTGCCCTCTATGATAACATAGAAGACAGTGTAAAGAACAGAAGACGATATAGTTTCAAAAAAAAAAAAGGCTAAAATATTTCTTCCTCCGCTCCATCCCTCCTTCCTTAACTCTTTCCCTCCTTCCATCCATCCTTTCTTCTTTTTTTATTTCCAGAGCCTTCTTTTTTTAATTTTATGCCATCTGGCCCTCTCATCTTCCACCATAAAAAAAAAAAGAAAACTAATTCATGTTCAGAGTCATCCGAATGATGAATAGTGCAGGTCCAGGTGTTACTGGTGTAAAAAAGGAAAGAGAAAGAGAAAGAAGGAGGGATGGCAGGAGAGAGACAGATCGAAAGAGAGGGTAGAGACAGAGAAAAGCAATATTATATATGTATACTTATAAAGCATTATAAACAAGGCCTCATTTTAAAGGATAGGTTTGGATTTTTTTCAAGTCCATCTTAAAACAATACTCAAATGCCCATATGTACGTTGAGAGATTTACTGGTCGCTGTAATCATTCCTCCGGCCCATACTGGCATGATGAGATCCTTTCCTGAATTAACTACACTGTAAAAGATTGGGGACAAAATTCACAGCTGTCATTCAGTGCAAAAATGCATACTGGGTTATCTCGGTGACCTAGGGCTTGGAGACGCAGACCATGTCATTGAATGATTCCTGGCCGGGACCTTTGTTCTTAAAAACCCCAAAAAGTTATTTTTAATAATGCTAACATTTAGCTAAAGCTAGTATGAGTCTTCAGCTATAGTCTGATTTAGCCAAGTCCAGCAGGTATCTACCAAAATTACATTTCTTTTAGTATAAAATTCCCTCTTTCTACATTACATTCATTAGGCAGATGACAAACTTAGAAAACATGGAATTGCATCTACTTAACAAACAACTAAAAGCTTCTTGAGAACAACAGCACAGGTGCTTAAAGTTACTGAAGATGAGCTCAGTGTACCATGGCGTGAAGACAGGACTGTAGCGGTCACTCAAGATTTTGTTATGATGTACAAGTAGAATCTAAAAGGGTCTAGCGCGACCCTTCGTCATCCAAGGAAGGACACTGTCTGTGGTAGTAGCATGTAGATGTGTTGCATTACAGTAATGTGATTACTTTTTTCAACTGGGAGTAGTGCAAGGGATTGGATTTATTTGATATTTTGTAATTATATTACAGGTACTAATCCCAGTAATGCTGTTACTAAGAGTTCGGTGGAGGGTTGATATCAGTTTAGTGTGTGTGTGTTCAGTGGACAGAATGGTTCGGTGAGTGCTTGCTTGGTGCAGGGGTTGGAGGTGCCACCACCAAAAGAGGAGAAGTGTGACTCCAGGTAACTCCACAGTCAACTAATTTACATGCTGTGTCTTCTTAGCTGACTTACTAATGTTAGCCACTGCTAATGCTACATACAGGAATCAGCTGGTTTTGTTCAAAGTTGAAGGATGTGAAAACAAAGCAGCTTCACTGAGAGACTTCATGCAGACAGTGCGGCTAACATTAAACTAGCTTTTGATGGTCAGTAAATACCTCCAAACTGCAGACTGGCTGCTTTTTAAACTGCAATGTCTTTCTCTCTATTTTTACACATTAAAACATAAGATGTAATGCTTATTAGTTACAATTAATTAGTAAAGTAATGTAATTACTTTTTAATGTAATGTAATGTGTAAGTGGTTACATTTTTTTCCTTTTTTATTATTCTGAAATAACAGAACATGTCAAGGGAGCAATGCACACTTGCAATGAAATTAAATGCACAGTTTACTTTCACTGCTGTCCCGGCATGTGCACATATACACAAATCACATAGACAAAGAAATCAAGACAACAACAACAACTACAAAAAAAAAACCTCACAACACATTCATAGGGGAAATTCAGTAAAAGAGTATGCTTAAAAGAGTATAATGTCAATTTGCTCCAATACAGGTAATGGCAGGCCACACAATTGATAGTAATTTACTATTCCACATTGACAAAGCAGGTGGATGTGCATCAAGCCAAACATGAGGGGTTGAGAGACAGGCAGCATACAACATAATACTTGGTAAGTTTGCCTTTTGGCCAGAGAAGGAGCTAACACCGAGAACAATAGTTTTGGATCCATTGCTATTTTAATGCTAATAAATTTCTCAAATCTCTTTGAACAGAAGACCAGAATGCTGTGATCAATGGGTATGATCACATTAAATGAAAATAAATGCCAATGTGTTTTTGGCACTTTCGAGACACTGCAGAACGTGACTCATCATATTTACTTGATTTTTCAGGAGTCACATGCAGTTTATTAATAATCTTATATTGTGTTTCATGTGATTTGTCTGATCTTGTGATTTTTTTTGCCATTGTACAAAACTCTGTGCCATGTCTGGTCATCTAGATGATGCCCTAAATCCTGTTCCCAGCTGTGTTTAATATTCATTGCAGTCTTATCATTCATGAGCAGTTGATTGTATATGTAGGTCATCACTTTGTTATTAAGTGTTGCTGCTTTCATAATAAGATTATCAAGAATATTTAATGTACTCCCACTTTAAAAGTATGGAATTGAGTTGAGATAACTCCTGATTTGCAGATACTGGTAAAAGTGTGTTTGAGGAATATAAACTCTTACTGTATTTGCTGAAAAGATTTTAATGCATCGTTCTGATATATATAATGGAATGTTGTTATGCCAGCTGCCTTCCATTCTCTAAATCCCACATCTGTACAAGTATATTCATAGTCAGGATTGTTGGTAACAGGTGCCAAGAATGAATATTGGCTAATTCCAAAATATTTTTGACTTTCCAAAGTATTCGGTGACTTGCAAACATTTGTAACTATATCTTTCAACTTAGTTTGCAACTTTTTGATACATATAAAATGAAGATCTAACACTGATATGTTATCCAGACCTATACCTTCCAAATCTGCAAAACAGGACTGACTGTCTTTAACCCATTCTGTGGCAAATCTCAGTTATGCAACCCAGTGATAATACAACAAATTAGGTAGTGCTAATCCACCCTTTGTTATGGAAAACTGAAGTTTTTGTAATTTCACTGGGGGGCACTAATTTTTCCAAATGAATTTACGAATATCATTATGTATTGATTTAAGGCTCTGGGGGAATACAGGTAGGTAGCATCTGTGGTGGATACAATAAGCAAGGAAGGACATTCATTTTAATAATGGCAATAAGGCCTGGTAAAGATACTTGTAGATTCAACCATTGCTGAAGGTCTGATTAAATTAACATCTTAGGCGAAAAGAAAATGCCAAGGTAATTAAAACCATTATAAGCCACCTTAAGAGGAAAATAATCAGAGAGACACATACTGCTACTCTTTCTGAGTGGTAAGGTGAGGGGTTTGTCATCATTTCTATTATATCCAGAAAAAACACTAAATTCTTCAATGATTTAGATTAGTGCTGGTATAGGTTTGGATGGACTATGCGTAAATAGAAGTAGGTCGTCTGCATATACATTTTTTTAAGTAACTTGCCCAACACTAATGGGCAACAAATGTCTACAACTATCAAGATAAAAATACTCAGTTGGTTTTGATTTTTGCATGTTTAACACTGGAGTCACATTAGGAAGGGATCGCTTCATAGCCAGTATGGACAGGACGAATGGCTACACCAACCAATAACTCTTCCAACGTACATTACGGCATATAAGTATCAAACTGAGACAGACTTGGAAAATGCCAAACCTATCCTTTTAAGGGGTTTTTATTGACTGAATTGACAATTTCACACTTGCTCCCAGAAACAACCAGGGACAGACATTATGTAAAGTAAAGTAAATGAAGAGGTAAAATGAAGACGGAAGAGAGGAAGGAGGAGGTAAAAAAAGAAAAACATCACAACAGCAGCATTTTTGCATCTTAACACTGGTGACTTATGCCACTGAGAGAGTCTTTTACCCCTGTTGCCTTCAGTTTTCAGTCAGGCAAGACAGACTGCTCACTCTGTCTGTTCCTCTGATTGTCTCTTTCTTTATGTTTTCTCTCTCTCTCTCTCTCTCGCCCTCTCTCTCTCCCACTGTCTCATTCAGCCTCTTCCTCTCTCCCTCCCTCCCTCTCCCTCTCTCTCACTAAAAAGTTTTCTATTGAAGGGAATTCAATCACCATAATGAATCTAAGTCCAGGCAGCAATCTTCTTCACATAAAGAAATTCTAAGAGGTTATATAATTTGTAAAATGAATAGCTTGGAGGAGCTAAATGGCCACGTGTGGCAAATGTACAGTATGTGTCTAGGTGTGTGAGTGTGTGTGCATGGACTTTGGTGTCTGTATGTGTGCATTGATGTATATTTGTCATTTACATGTATGTTGTTTGTACACTGGAGGCATGTACTGTAAGGGCTTTCAATTATCCTGGGACAAAAGGTGGCCATAAAATTAAGGGAGTGTCATTCAGTGTGGTTGTGGAGAAATAAGTGGAATTCTGCTGATTTTAACTGGTCAGCATACAGTATGTGATCTATATTTGTCTGGTTGTCTTTTTCCCATTTCAGCTCATCCTCCTCTCCTCTTTGTCTCCACACTGGTTCCCTATTGGGGTCAGGACACTCAAGAGAAAAATCAGAGGGGATGTTTAACAGGATAGAGAAAGTGAAAAAAAACTATTTCTGATACTTTTTTTTTTGTCCCAATTTTGTCTTTTTTTTCTCATGAATTAAATAGTTTTTCCTCTTCAGGCGCTATAAAATAAAATAGATAAAATAAAACAAACTGAGATAGGAGAATGTTTTTGGTTGAACTGGTTGTACACAACCCATTGACATAAGCACACTGTGCAAGGCGTCCAAAGAAAACAACAGTCACAAGTGAGAAAGGTTGTGAACCGCTGTCTTTCCTGATTCCACATGATTAAGTTGTTTTTCAGGAGGCCTAATGACTTTGGTGATCCCCTGACTTTTCCTCTAGCACCACCATGAGGTTCACATTTGTGGTTTTGAGTGAAATGTCAGTGTTTATCATGTTCCCCATCTTAGCATGTAACATTTCACTACCTGCTTAACAGTGTTAGCATGTAGCACAGCACCCCTGTGCCTGTATGCACCCTCACAGAGCTGCTAGCATGGCTATAGACTTATAAACCCTGTTTGAACTGGAGTTATTTCTCTAGGGAGAGTGCACTACTTCCTATCCCAGTAATAATTACAGCCACAATTACCTGTTTTTCAGCAAACTTGTTGGTCATTCTGCAATTTCAATCTCGTCTGGAGCAACATCCTTGTATTTTCATCTCAGTGAGAAATTTGGCTTTTGTGTGAAAATGTTTTCCCTAATATGATTAATGGAAACATAGGCAACACACCAACATATAGGCCTATTTGAGAACCAACACAGCAACAGAAAGAAACATTATAATAATAAAAGCAATCCATACAACATGACCACATTCATAAGAAAAAAATCATCCCAGTAAGTTGAAAGGTCACCTAGCTCCTCCTCTTCCTGCCAGTTAAAGCAAATGCCTTAAAAGCTACAAGTAGTAGCAGTCACTAGAAGCCTTCCCTCACAAAAATGATTTAGAGATGGATGATATCTGTTCATGGCAGTACTTTCATTGACCAACATGTTTGTTGACAAGTCTGCCAGCTCCAAGTTAATTTGTATGTTGAGATCTGATCACAACGTGGGCACAAGTGAGAAAATTAAAACACATGTAAATACCGGGTATAAATGGGGCCTTGTTATGTCTCGTTTCATCCAAATCCACTGAGTGACAGATTAGAGTCACTTAGAGTGGCTAATGATCACTCCTTAAATACACCACAGCAATTGGCACTTAGAACCAAAGATGGAGACAAAGTTAAAGATCCCATTCATTTTAGGGATCACCAGTTGTAAGCGGTGATTCAGTGATAATAGCACCAATCAGAGGGGGTAATTAAAAACAGTAAAAGTTTAACACTACAACAACAGTGTGAGTAAATTCCATGACATATCACCAGTGAAATGCAGCTCACCCACAGGTAGATCCTTATAGGCAATCCAGAGTTATTTGGCCAAGAAGGGAACCTTAACATTTTCACAATATGAGAAATCCAATATCGTTTATAATTCTAAACCTCCACGACTTCACTCTGCCTGCTAACATCACACTGTGTGCCATTATCCCGCAACAATAGCTGGCTCTGTACCACCTGAACATTCTGGTCAATAAAACCACAGAGAGACTGTGGAGCTGCAATAGAGTTGCCAGGACTGGCTGTGGCTGTAATGAACTCTTAAGACCTGGAAGTACTGGCTGTGTGTGTGTGTGTGTGTGTGTGTGTGTGTGTGTGTGACATATCATAGCATTAGTGTGTGTATGTATGTAAGCGCATGCACATACGTCAGTGCAATAATAAAGACACTTTTGGACATTTATGGTTGCGCATCTCGTGAGCGTACACGTCTGACAGTGTGTGTGTGTGTGTGTGTGTGTGTGTGTGTGTGTGTGTGTGTGTGTGTGTGTGTGTGTGTGTGATTGAGCCCAGTAGCTCATCAGTGTCAGGGCTGAAAAGGTTGTGGGATGAATGAGAGCAGAGAATCAAAGAGAGATTACACGTCTGACCATGTATCATCCTCGATATATTGAACGCAGCCTTTGTGGAGATGGGGGCCGCTTATAAAAAGTGGCATTGTGCGGCGGCTGAAAGAGCGTGTGGGCTCAACTCCATGACTAATCTGTCCCCCCGCATTATTTTATTCAATCTTCCCCCGACTTTATGTCTTCGACATTTTTGCTACACTCAGTAACTTTGAGTTGAATGGACAATTTTAAAGATTTTTAAAAGGCGTTTGCTCAGGCCCGTATGCTGAGAGAACAAAAAAAGAGACTATCTCTTTGTTTCAGTGCATAATTTATGACTAAAAATGGTCCTCCGACTAATTCTAGCGGGCAGGGTAAAGTCTTGAGCACATTCTTTTTAGACTCAATATTGAAAAGAGTGTTGAATTTCTAAAGGGAAACATTTGATAATGCATAAAAGGATTCCCTTTCTCTTTCTTGCCTCTATAACCCACTTCACCCTACGAACTCACTTAGACAAAAAAAAAAAAAAAAACACACGCATGTTCGCACGAGCATATGAACACACATTCACTGGTATTCACTCTCTCCATCTCTCTTGCTCTCTGCACACTGTGCTGGATCCTAACTGGGAAAGGATGTCACATACTCGTGTGACTCTGAATGACAAAACCCACCACAGTGTCACAACAAAGAGTTGTATACGGCATGAAGAGGAGATTTAACTGCGGTGAGCATTTGGAGAAACAGCTTGTTTTTTCTTAATCACAGCATATCTACTGTCATTTACTGGAGTTCAATCTGAAATTAAGCACGAAACAATGAAATATATAAACCTAGCACACTTTGCAGGATGTTTGAATCTTCAACTCAATTATAATGGAATCCAATAGTTAGAGTTATACACTAAACACTTTTACACCACACTTGGCATACAGTATACCGCAAAGATATATAATGTCTGTCACAGCGATTTGCATTTTTCTTGACACATCAAGCATATCATTGCAGCTGTTAAAGTCACAGTAGAAGGAGACAAAGAGTACTCATGGACAAAAATGCCTGGAGCCATGGGACAAAAATGAATCCATGACCTTGACCTAGTGGAGCTTAAGCACTGGCATGCCTCCAAGACACTGCGGCCGTCTGACCGCGTTGTTTGCTCATGTGTTAGCTATATGCGGTGCACAAACTTGGATCTGGACGTACAGGACCACTAAACGCTCCAGCTGGTGGGTGGTGTTGTTTCCTCCATGATCACGATAGACCGCTTTTTTCTCTCCAAAGAAATGATGTAGCCTACCATGGAAACACTGCAGTTGATTGGATCGGATGTACTGCGAGTGGGGCGGTGTTTGGTTTTGGCTCGTCCATTTTCAAGCTGGAAAAAATGGCGGCCTGGTCAAAAACGTTCTCATTTGACAGCTAAACAGTACATTAAAATATGTTTCTGGAAACATATGCAGTAACAGAATCTTGATTCATATTTGATCAGCACTGCTTGGTTTGAAAGTTTTGATCTGAGTTTCACGAGGCAGGTGCAGGTGGACGGAATCATTTGCATAAAGTTGAGGTTGAGTCGTGTTGATGCAGATACAGATAGCGCGGCCGCATCTCCATAGAAAATGAATGGAATTCATCAATTTCGCATCACACCCAGTCCAGCGCCACATTAGCCAACGTCCCTGATGCAACACCTTTGTATCATTGCATCACTGCGAAGCTCATTTTCACACAACTGTTGGAAAAACTTAGCGTGATTTCAGTGCATTTCCTGGGTTGTAATACGCTCCTGTAGGAAACATTTTACTTTAAGACTGGACGAATCTTCCAATACTTGACTGGTATTAACTTTTATCTCTTGTTAGTATTCAACTAATTTAGAGCACATTTCATGTTGTCTGAAGATGACAACCCACACAACCTAATTGTTAACGACCTTGTAGAATTAATGTTATGCCTCATGTGACAGACAAGCTGTTGCTTAATTGTAAGGCAATTTACAAAGTCTGCAAACAGCCTTATTTTTCCAAGATTCCGTCTGCATTCCGTCTATGCTGTTGAATCCAAAATGCTTTCTCACATTACTTCTCAGATGGCTTACTGTCATGAATGTTACTAGTTTTCTGCATTTTTTGTAAGCAACACTTATAGGGCAAGGGCAGACAGTGCTTTTTGCAAACACTCCATGCTGGAGTACACAGTCTGTTGTGCTTATACATTGTGAATTATACATTTGAGGAGATGATTACAGATCTAATATTTAAAATGCCTATGTTGAAATAGTAAGTTATACGAATTTTGAATAAAAGGGACAGCCCCGGGTGGAAATAGACCAAAATATACTCCAGCAATGTTCTGAAAGCAAAACTGATTTTGGTTTGGGGACTTTCTGGCAGACCAAGCTTACTTCTCGGCTGTGTACCACCAATCAAACGGTTGTGTTTACTTACATTTGGCCTAAATCAGGACAGCAATCACCCAAGTCATCCAACATTCTAACACACCTTCTTAAAACCTACCAGCAGCAGGAAAGCTGGATTCTTTAGCAGTCTTAACAAAACGTTGTTAACTGAGGTAACCAACTAACAATTTAAGTCTTTGTCTCGTTCTTCATAAGAACATAAGAAGTAACTTGTTGGCGAGCAAAATCTGTTAACATGGGATGTTCTTTTCTCTCAAGCCTAGCTGTGGAGCCTGCAATGATGATTATTAGTGTCAACTGGAAATGTTTATGCATGTTTATGCTTCAGATTAAAATAACCCATGTGTTATTTTACAGACTTGAGAGTGGAAGAAGAGGTCAGAAATGCAAGCAAGAACCAGAGAGCAACAAGCAGTGAAAATCAGTCCAGTGTGGGTTCTGAGAAATACAATTTGGAGTTATCAACTTGAAAATAAAATAAAATATTTCACTAAAAGCAAGTGTTAATAATCAGTTCTTCTACTCCACTGTCACTTTTTTTTCTTTTTTGTAATTTAAAAAGTAGCAAACATTTTTTAAGAGGTGATTAATAAAAACAAAACCATAAAGAGAGAACAATGAGCAATGATTTAAACACAGCTGCTGCAAACATGTGATGCAATATGAATAATTGAATCAAATACCTTCGTATGATTAATGTGAGATGGGTAACTTGGACCAAGAGAGATTTACTTTATTGTTTTAGCAATAAACACATTTTAATTGTCTATCACGTCATCAGTAAACTATAGTTTGATGTGGGATATATTTACATAATATCCACTTTCTGTAAAATATTTGGACTAATAAATAATTACTACAATTTATAAGACATTCTAACCATAACCAAGATTCATAAGTAATGCATTTCAACCAATACATTAAAAATACCACTGCACTGGCAAAGGTAACTGTGCAGCCCTTGTTATTAACTCCAAACCATCAACAGTCTGTTGTCTTTTAACTTCCTTTCTATAGCAGAGCTGGCTAC